>NC_044192.1:5197605-5497605 GCF_900880675.1 Sparus aurata | reverse complement strand
TGTCTCTGTTACCATTAATCCGTACAGCAGGCTGGTCTCAGTTTCAAAGAATCTATCAACCCAGTTTAACTGTTCAAATCTAATCCTTCTGCCGAGAAATCAACAAACAAACTGTAATCTCAGCATAAACACAGCAATTCTCCTCGGTGGTAATCAAACTTTTCTTGAGCCTGAGGCGAAGGGTTAGCCGAACTGTCAAGGCACACCTGCATCAAATTAGCTTCTGTATGAGGAAATGAATGTGTACACAATACTGATATAATAAATAAACAACTCTGTTTTAATAATTCGTGGTTGTAAACAAACCTGGTCTGCTTCACGGCAGATGGCACTGCTCTGACTCACGCTGTGTTTTGTTTCTGTTTCCCACAAGTTGCCAAGATGTGTCTCCAGTTTCCTCCTCCTCTCTGTTGGACCATTGGTTGTCAGGGGGAAGGAGATTCAGCCTCTCCTCTTCTCTCTCTTCCTCATATATCTGTGTGAATCCTGTGCTGCCTCTTCTGTGTGGCCTATCCTCTTCCCAGCCTCCATGTTTGAGTGGATGTCATGTGGCCAAGGTCCTACCAATCTGGCATCCTCCTGGATCCATTCATCTTGACAACATAATCCAAGTCAGATCACAATTGTGTGACTTGCTCAATATGTGGGCCTTGTGCTTTGATGGTGGGTGGGCAGAAGAACTTTTGCATTTTGCCCCCCCCCTACCGTCCGAGAAAGTCTGTGGTCACGGTTAACGTAAAGCTTGTGTTTAAATCAATCATTCATGTTATGGGTTGGGAATTCAACTCAGGTCATGGAAGCTGGGGATGTTTTTGAGCGACCTGAGTGAAATATCGTGATTTAATTCAATCGCTCTGACAGCAACGACCTCCGTTTTCGCAGAGCTTTGTGAAATATGGTCCACTTGAAAGCCTGAGGTATTAATCATTTAGGACAAGCAGCAACTCTTTCTGGTTCTGTTTCAGACAGCTCGCATCAGGTCCAAACGTCAACACACCCCAAGAGTTTTGTCAGATTCTTGACCAGCTCGATTTTTATTCCATAAAACTGTGATGTCACAGTTTTGATAACCAGATGGCAAGGTGCTCCAATTCCCTACCTAAATCGAAGTAACGATAAATCATATCATCTTGTATGACAATTCATTTCCACCATATGGACAAACTGCTATGCTGCGTAAAGCAAACAACCCGGCTGACAAGGTTTTATACCCCAGATTTACAGCTCGAACTTTGTGAGATTCTGCTCAGACGATATCAGCGCAGACTGGTTTTGATGTACACAATAAAAAGAATAAGGAATAAACAAGAAAAAGGAAAATAAGACCAAAAGACACATGCAGAATCGTTCATGAGTAAAAAGCAAATCCAACTTGATGTCTTGCTTTATGTACAGATCTGTGGAGGTCACTAATCCATCATTCTAATCACAAACAGGGAAGTTTTCAATTTATTTATATATTTTTTACATTAGTTATGTTGTGTAAACACGTTAAAACACTTTCTCCAGAGGAACTACGCACCATATTCTCTCTGAATAATAGTGACAATGACCCCGTGACTCTCTCTCTCTCTCTGAGGTGTGTCTTATTATTTTAATATTTAAATTAAATAATAGTAACTGTAACAAATGGGTTTCGGCATCGCTGTAAAAACCTGTTACTTCTTCAGAGAAAGCAGAGAAAGTTGCCAGACTCCCTTAGAAAAACCCTCAAATTTGAAACTTGTTGCATTAGCAGGAACTGTATGAACTTTGTGAAACACCATCCGCACATATTCTTACCTATTAGGGCCTCCTTGTTCATTCGGCATATGTTATACATGAAGATATTACATTCATTGTGGTAAAAAACAAGTTGAGAGACCCGGATCACAAGTTGTAACTCAAGACGCAGTATGTCAGGTGTGAATTGACGGGCATGAAGATGTCCATGTATGATCAGATCACTTGATCAGAGGGTAAAACTGCTTCTTTACCCTATTCATTTATTTCCTCCCTTACTATAGTGGGGTTAGTTATTTTGAAGACCCCAGAAGTTTATATTATTACTCAAACCCTGTATATGAATGATATATACTGTATATAAACATACTCATATATTATAGATCAATGCTGAGGTTTGTGGCCCAGCTGATCGGCATGTTTCAACATCTGTTCAGACAGATCTTTGTCCAGGATCTGGTATAGTGTCCGGGTGGTGAGAGGTTACGGAAGACGGCTTGTAGCCAGAAGATCGCTGCGTTGAATCCTAAACTATTTAACATCGTTTGCAGGGTGGCTGACCCTGAGCAACGCAACGAGAGCTCAGACATCTGGAAGGAGCGCTGGGGAGCACAGCAACTTTCTCACATTCAAAAGAGCCAGCTAAGGTGGTTTCAATATCTGCTTATGCTGCGGGTTGGCGACCCCAGGGTAGCACCAGAACATGCTAGACGGATTACAGTATGTATCCCATCTTGCGTGGGACCGCATCGGGATCCCCAAGAAGAAGCTGAGGAAGTTACGGGTGTCCAACGTGACTGAGACCTTCAGAAAATCAAGGACGGATGCTCTGATAGGAAAACTGTTTCGGGCTTGGATCTGACCCGCACCAGATACGTTCATCTGGCCCACATACCTCTTGGAATGATGGCACTGAGTAAAGGCGAAGGCCCTCTGATGTCCAAGTGATGAGAGACAGAGTACATTGTCGATGAAGGAAGAATCCCAGGGCTGAAGAGCGTTTTATTGGATCCAAAGTGTCAGCCATGTGTTCAGCACCCTCCCTCTTTGCTCTGTATGAGCAATATCAAAGTAACTGGATTGGTAAGCCAATGTTCGACGGCACAACTTCTCTCAGCACTGTTGAGAAACCTTGAGTACCCTTCTCCGCTGCATTAGTCTGTTTTATTTCAAGAGACAAAGCCTGATGCGTTCTGACAGGACTCAGAAGGTTGTTTTTCCACCACGAGCACAGATGTCTTTCTCTGAAACCTGCTTTATAATTGTTTCTCACGGTGATGCAAATATCTCCTCTGTAGCTCTGAAGACGGACACCAGTTGGACATCTGGATCATCTGGATACATCATCGCTGATTCAACTCAGCTTGCCATCGCTACACTCTACGTCCAGCTCGCTATCTGCACTGTTCAAAACAAGAAAAAGCTCCTTCCATCGGTGCGCATAGATTTATCACGTTACCGCAGTGAAGATTCGGGTTTCAAAGCCCTGACCGCTAATGAAAATCAGTCGAGGTCCAAGGACGTGCTTTAAGTATGAGGAATGCCACATCTGCAGATTTCTCTTCGTACCATCACACCACCGATAGCGTTGATGATGAATTTCACCTGGTAGATGATGGCTACCACACTGTGACGCGACTACAGAGGTCAACCTGAATGGATTTAAATCTGAGCAGATGTTCTTCACACTGACTTCGCCCGGAGGCGAGGGAAAGGCTGACGATCCATTTTGTCAACACTCTTGCAAGTCTTGTTATGATATGAGACGTGGTTAACGCTCCTCGTGGTGACTAACAGACAAGTGCTGCTGTCTTAAACATGATCTCTCAGTAGCTAACATAACACTAAGTGACATGTTTGAAAACGTTTCAGTTTATTGGTTCGGACATCCAACAGAAATGTTCGTAGATTCACTTTGGTCCCAGCAAAAAGTACAGTTACGTCACTGAAATCGTCCTCAATCACAGTTAAAACTACAGGAATTAAACGAGTAAAAGTATTCTGCTGAAGGAGTTAGGAGAAACTTAAACTCTGTGTTCATGTTCACCTCTCAAACCTGCTGCAGAGTTTTGTGTTTTTGTGTCCGTACTGGGTTTTCATTAGCCTGTTTATGATCTTACAAGTACTCAATTATGATCTTATAAGTAACTGAGTTGATTACATGGTGTCATGCAAACACGAAACAGTTGCTGTGTCTCATTTTAGGGTCTGCATCCTTCGAAGGACCCCGCCTTTGCAGTCTTTGAAGGCATGTCCTTTGGAGAGACCTTCGAAGGCCACGTCAGCCATTGTTAAATTTGACAGTCTAGCCTTTGGAGCATTTCCTGGTTGTGTCAACAGATGTTTTACCCTTACGTCATGATTTCTGCCGGCCAGGCCTGCAAAAGTGACGATCTACGCCACGCGATGTCGCCATTTTCTCTCTTTCTTTCTTCTTTTTAGGGTGCGCAAAGAATCTTGGGATATGTGAGGCCACGAAGGATCATAGTGCTGCATCCTCCCAAAAGAGGGAAAAGAAGGAGCATCTGGAGGAGCCTTCGGATTGGGACAGCCTTCGCACGGCGTTGTGACGTAATCGAATGTCTTAATAAGAGTAATTTGAGTAGCAGTCATTAGTTACTTCCTCCCCTGGGACTCAGTAAATGAGACCTGGACAGTAAAGTGCAGGTGACGTGTGTTGCTAGTTCTCAAACTTCAGGTGTTTTAATGGTGGATGCTGCTTCCAGTGGTGGTTCCTCTCACAGTTCGGGTCGGTTCAGGTCCTTGTTTGTTTTGGATTCTTTCTATTTGGAACTAGGGGGATTCTGTTTTCTCTGAAAATGAAATTCTGAGCATTTTGAGTTCTGGGCCAGGAGACCTCAAGTTTCCACTTAGATCTGAAAGAATGAGTTTGTTGGTTACAGGCCAGATTCGAGGGTCCTCTGAAGGAGAATTTCAGCGAAGGCCCTGGAACAACATGTATTTGTTTGAGTTTGAGGAAGTGTTCCTGAGCACATGTAGTAATCTCCTTTGTACAATCATGTGTTTAACCCCATCTTTGCTTGTGAACGACTCCCTGCACCCAATCATGAAACTATCAGCTGTTACCAGTGAACTTGTCCACCTGTGGAGCGATCCAAACAGGTGTTTTTGGAGCTTTTCACATCTTTTACAGTCTTTTGCTGCTCCACTCCCGCTGTGTTTGAAACGTGTTGCTGGCATCCAATTCAGAATGCACAGATACTTAAAGAAAATCAACGACATTCACGAGGTAAAACATTAAATATATTGCAACGGTCAAACGTTCAAAGCTTTCAAGGTACACTGGCGCACTTGGATTCGGCGCTTTAGGAGCGTTAAACTCCTTCCTTCATCATTTGATGTGTTATCTTTGTGCTGTTTTTAATTTCAACTGTTATTATGATGTGAAACATGTATAGAGAACAATGAGGTAATTATTGTAGAAATGACTGGTACAGAAATGTTTTCAACCCAATTCCTGATCTTTCCCGACACCTCACCGAGTTTTGTTTGCACCTTAACCTCATCAAACCTGAACCATAGAGTTGTAACATCATCTATAATAGATTTATTTCCAGCTGATAATGTCGTCAGGTCACCTGTTCAACTCTGTCCATCTTGTAATGTGCAGCGGCTGGAATAAATCCTGACCTCAGATCATCGTAGCAATCACGTTCGATCAAAACTGTTTTGTTCATTTGTTTGTTTGTGTCCATGTTCACATTATTCTGGGTACCATCACCTTTTTGGCTCCATGGTTACGACTCAGTAGAGACTTGTTTCCCTGGACAACGTTCTGCCGCGGGGCCTCTGAAGGGTTAACATGATTAACCTTCTGCTGATAGCTGGAAACACTTGAGCCAACAGTCAATGTGTTCAAAAACCTGAATACAAGTCCGCTTTCAAGAAGTAAAGACCGCTGGAAGGGCCAGAACCAAGCTTTTCCTCTTGCTTACCTGTCGTAGAAGTCTTCTCTGTAGTAATCGTAGTCAAACTCATAGCCACTGGGGGAAAAAGCACAACAGAACAGAGACAGAGACAGAAGAGAATGTGAACCAAAGCTTTTGGAGAAGAAGAGCTTACTGGTGTTTTCATGTGATTTATAATGCAATTACATAAAAAGCAGTAATTAAAAGAATGTGTGAGAGACAAATACACCACAAGATACTTGATCTCACCATCATCAAGAGAGGAATAAAAGTGACAAGTAACGAAGAAGACATTGAAACAGAAAATGAGTTCTCCAGAATGAAAGTTACTGTTGCGCACATATCCTGGATCAGTCATTGATATTTGTACCAAACGTGGAGGGAGGTGGCGTTAATTAAGCCAACAAGGCAGCTAAATGCTCGACCACAGCTCCAGTCGAACCAGTGGATATTTTAAAGGAGACCTGCAGATGTTCCCAGATGTTTATTTTATAGCATCGTCATCTCCATCGGTGATCATGGCGACCAAAACAGGTATTTTGAAGCCAAATCGTGAAGTTGTCCTGACCCTGACCAAGTGTTTATTGTGCTTAAGCCTCACCAGATCATAGAGAAGAGAAATTTTACCTGAACAAACGTAAAGAAAATGTTCAGTTTAAACTTGCACTCTGTCGTTTTGCAGTGGTGGACTTAGCTAACATTCATTTTTGTGATCGGGTTGCCTGGAGATACTTGTGCAAACATGTGTGAAGTCAAAAGAAATAGAATAAAACGATCCTGAAGTCGGCATCAATCAGGTTTGTCATGGCTGAGTGGAAGGAGAAGGAAGGAATAATCCCGAACCTGAAGTCACCGCTGCAGCTCTACAGATCTTACAAGCCGCCCTCAGTTCAACGCTTCGTTTTTTACGGCCTGTAACTTTACTGTTCTGGCTCCGTCACAAGGGCTCCTGTTAACCCCGTGTCCAGCCGGCAGCTGTTTTAAAGGGGGAACACGCTCTGATAAATCCACCGTATGCTTCCTGCAGAGCACTAAACACCGAACGGACAAAGTCAAGAGACGAGCCGGTGAAGAAAAAGTGGAACAATTCGCCACCGAAGAAACCAGACGTTTCTCTTGGGAGGCCGAAACTGAAGCTCAGAGGGGAGTTAAAATCTGAGCTTCTATATATCAGAGAGACACAATCAGGATGCTGAGGGGATAAAGATAAAGTTGCTCTCCGTCTCCTGCATGGTTAAATATGCAGCTCAACCAGAGAGGAGGGCTGTCAGCTGTCTTTTTAAGTTTCTGTGCAGCTTGAATGCTCCCAGATCAAAATATTCCGGGGGAAGTGTTTCAGACAGCTACTTTAAGATCGCTGTTCTTTTTTTCCATAATGAAAGTTGCTTCACATTCTATTTCTAAAGCCTTGTTTTCATCAACGTCTTTAATTTATAAAGGAAGAATAACAATTACGTAAGAGCAGGTCACTTCTTTCTTCCTCTTTATATTTATAAACTATAAATCTCTACGAGGCCAGCCTTAAAACAATAACTCTCTCTGATTTCTGCATAATATTAGACGTGAAAAGCTTCCAAAATAGCAATCAAACAATCAGAGGACACAAAGATATTCATTTTTTTTTAGGTTATGCAGGTGTTTTAAGGTCGAGTGAGCTTTAAAACACAAGATCATTCTGACTCTAAGAAGAATTAATTCATCAGGACAAACTAATAATCATCTTACAGGCTAATGTACGGAAAGAGAAGTCTAAAACTAAACTCCTGGAAAAAGTAAGACATCCCTAAGCTGAGGAGGATGTTGGTGTTAAAAATAGAAAACCTGAGACTTCTTAAGAGTGTAGCTGTTAATAAAACACCTACAGGTCCCGGCCTCCACCCTCTCCAGGGTGTTGTTATCCAGCGTAGGTGGGTTTTAAAGACTTGGCCTTCTTCTAATTAAAGCGGTTTTTAGATCTCAGTCCCACATGAGCCCCTGTATTTGTTTTAGTAGCTCCATGTTTGTGGGTGTAAAAGTCTCTTGTTGGCCTTCTTATACAGATCCTGGAACAGTGACTGATGGATTGATTGACTGATCAAGCGAACAATCAGTCTGATCAACAGCAGCAGGTACCTGTAGAGAGCAGCCGCTGAGCGCTTCAGGCCTTTGGGTCTGTTCGGTCTCGGTTCTCCTGCCATGTTGATATCTGGAAAATAAAAAAAAAAAGAGGGTAGAATCCCAGAACGTTTGAGTTAAATATCTGTACGAGCGAGACGAGATTCAGAGAGAAACTCAAGGTTCAGATGTGCAGGAGGTGTGTTTCTTTGTGAGCTCCACTAGAGCGAGCTGTTGAACCATCTTCCGTCTGCCCACAGCGCCGTTATCAGCACAGTCAGCTGTTATTCAGTCAGTCGGCTCCCAGAGTGCTCACACCGGCCTGTCAACTCGGCATGTTTAAATAATCAAAGGGAAAGTAAGAAATCTGATTTCCAGCAGTACTGTTTAAAAAAAAAAAAAAAGCTCAAATCCTTTTTACTGGAGTCCAGGAGGAATAACTACATTAATAGTAAATATTCTGCAGCACGTACAAGGCTGAGCTGGTGATGGAATATGTGGATGAACCCCCAAGATCGTGTCACTGATGCACCATGGGAGAAAAACACATGATAAATGTGACTGATGGACGAATGCATGGTGCCTTTTGTTTGTCAGGGTTTAGGGAAGCTTCTCGTCTTCTTAATGTGGAAACAGTTTGAGGGAGGCTCTTTGCTGTCCATCACGACCGTGAGTGTGGCCCTCAGGTCAGTCAAGCTCCTCCGTGTGAATGAGACTGTGATTGCGAGCGTGAGACTGTGTAAGAGCCTCATTACACAGGAATTTTATAACTACTATCTTGAATATCCTACATTACGATCACTTACAGGTCTGCACTTTGTTTCTGTTGTCATCTAGAAAGTGGTCCCATGCTCTAATGTTCAGAAAACATTAATTCTCTCATGCTCTCTGTGTCTGAACGCCCACGTTTGACTGCCTGTCCACTGACTTTTGGCCACCTGCTGTAGTGACACTCTGTCATTCTGCAGACTGAATGTCAGGTATGGTGACCTCATCGATGGATGCTGTAGTTGCAGGTCATAAATACTGTACTGCTACAACCCCCAGATGCAGACTCGTCTAAGGTTATAGTCATCCTTAAAAACCTTAAAAACTTAAATAATGATGATCATGTTCGGCAGAAGTGTTAGAGGGATGAAGGGAGGGAGGATCATAAAAGGATGGATGGACGGATGAGGCTGAAAGTGAGTTTTCAGCAGCCAGAGGCTGAAGATTCAAGCCTGTTAACTTTACCGTGAAGGAGAATGTGTGTGTGTGCGTGTGTGTGTGTGTGTGTGTGTGTGTGTGTGTTGCTGTTTGAGGCAGTGATCCAGGACTCTGGCTGCAGCCAGGTGTGGAAATGGCTGAAGTCCAGTTGTTTGCAAGAGGACACACACACACTTTATTGACCCACCCCCTTATGACCTAGGGAAAGAACAGTACAAATACACACACACACACGCACACACACACACACACACACACACACAGTCCACCTGCTGCCCCATACGCCTCGGTGACTTTACTTTGCCTCCTGCAGGGTCTTGTTATTCAAAGTCCCTGAACGCAGCACACACACATACACATGAACACACACACACACACACACACACACACTTTATCGACTCTTCCTGTGTCTCTCTGAATCATTTCAGTCTGTTAAAAAACACCTTTCTCAGTCAGGACGTTGGAGGCTGCTGGCTGCTGTTCGCAGTCTGTTAAGCAGATCGTGCATCATTTGGTTGTTATATTTACATTTTCACAAATCAAAGTGATGTTTCTGGGCTTCCCTCTTCCAAGGTGTCGGCGTGTAGTTCGATAATAAAGGACACCTTGTTTGCCGGCTGGGGTGAAAGTCTCTGGGCTCCTGCCGTGCGTCCAAGTTGTCAAAAGCGATCCTGCCGACAACGCCACCTGATTTTTCTGGGCTTCCCTCTTCAAAGGTGTCGGCGTGTAGTTCGATAATAAAGGATACTGCGGAGGCAAGGCCGGGTGGAAAATAGAGCGATCTTTATTAAAACAAAATCTAATGCCTTGAGTCCGATCAGAAGCGGCCGTGTTCTGATATTATCAAATCTGAGGACAAAACAACGCCAAAATGCTTGTCCTCTGCTCCATCAAAACCTCAGCCTTTTGCTCTTACGAGGTTTTTCCAAATGCCACCCCCTGTTCCTTCTGTCAGGGCCTTTTTTTAAGAGTCTCGTCTCAAAGTCACCCACTTCTTCTGATTGGTTCCCTTGCCAAATTACTTAACAGAAGAACAAGGAGTTTGATCTGTGCTTAGTCATCTCCTATTATTCGGCATGCAGGTCAAGCTTAGCTAAGCACTTAATCATTTGTTACCTTTGACCCCTTACAGTTGGAAGCTACCTCCTGGACTTCTATTCACACAATGAAAATCAATTGGTCATGATTGAATTCAAACTAAGTGGGTCAGTCATGATTGAATCTAACTTAAGTAAGTCAGAATGTGTTGTCCTCCAGACACCTAAAAAGTACACGGGTCTCAGTAAAAGACAGTAAATCCATGCAGATGCAGACATTCATGCAGAGTTTAACTTTGGTGAATTCAAAGTTAGAGAGTGAGCTTCTAATCGTGGGAACAATAACGCCGACCCTCCCTCGGTTAATTGTCATCCAGCTATGTAATCTCATCCCAGCTAACTCGCATTGGTTGGTCAACTAAAGCCACAGCAGCTCCACAACAAGCAGGCAGTAAGTCACCAAACCTCAAAGTTCGCCTGCTTCATGAGAACATGTCAGACACTCGAGGCTGGAACGAACCGCTCAGTGAACTTCTCAACAAAAGAAACTTAAAGTCAGCCATCTTCAAAACGTTGAACTTCAACAGCTGACCGCTAGAAGAAAGAAGTCTGAGTTTGAGTATGAACGAATACTTTTTACAAGCGAGTCACTATTTGTCTGATATCATGCAGGCGCGGATGTTTACAGACATTGCAATTCACATTCTGGTTTCCACTGTTTGATAGATTGATTGTCTTCAAAATAAGAGCTTTACATTGCACGCCATTGGAGTTTAGAGCTGGGTTCTTAGCGGGGGGCTTTTAATTTGAAAGTAGCGACCGTTAGTAGCTTGCCGCTACAACAACAAGCGGACAACGAAGACAGCTACAGAGACCGAGGAGACGCTAGCATCTCCTGGATCTCAGCGGCTGTCCAGTTGCTCATCTTGACGTCCGCGGATGAAGTGATGGACTGACTGCTGTGATCAGCTGTTTCCTGGTTTTAAAACTCCCCGGCTGTGGGTCGCACAACAGTGCACATCATCGACACCTCCGCCCACCTCACGCAGAGGCCGGCACATCGACAGCTCGGATTTACAGCAATGGAGGCGGAAATAAGTGGTGGACCAAAACAGACCCCCAATATCATGCCTTCTGTCTAAATCTGTGGACCTACCTGCAAAAAGGACGGCCACATTGGCGGCTTGCTGCCCAGTATAAAAACGACTTGTGACTGATTGATTCATTGTGATATGTTATGACGTCCCTGATATGTTTGAAGCATTTGATTCACCTCGTGTCCTCTGACAGGAATCTACGGGCTCATCGTGCTGTTTGCCTGATCAATCATTTTATTTGCACACATTAGATTTTTACTGCTGCTGCTCTCCAATTTTCTTGTTTAAAGTTCATTACATTGCTTTTCATTATCTCTTTAATGTGAAGCAGTTTGTTGGCAATATATTGTTTTTTTTTTCAGAGGCGCCATAAAAAAAAAAAACAATCTTCATCATCATATTACTTTTTATTACAGCCATAATTTGCTTTCCCAGCTGAAAAACGCCGAGGTAGTAACGACGTGTTAAAAGGGTTAAAAGTGTTTGTGTGCGATGAAACTGTAAATCAGCCCAGTGAGGCTGAAACGAGATGGAGAGAGCGAGTAATGACAGAAAAGAGTAGCTGAGTGATACCCATACTGACACACACACACACACGCACACACACACACACACACACACACACACAAGCTGCAGCGGGGTAGAGAGCATCACTTAGCGGCCCCTTAGCTGTCACAGCTTTATCCCACATTACGCACAAACGCACTGACGGAGCCTTATGGGAAATGTACACCAGGATTGCTGTGTGTGTGTGTGTGTGTGTGTGTTGTTCTGAGATAGCAATTAACCTTTCAACCCAGGACACACACACTGAGATACACACACTTTAAAGTAAACTCATTCATATTTTTTTCTTGTATTTTCTGTCTCACACACACACACACACACACACACACACAGCCCTCGCAGCCCTGCAGTGACTGAACATAAAGCAGTCGAGTTCTTCGCACCGGCTCGCTGACAGCTCGTCTCTGGTTCGCTCCGCTGGGGGCGACAGACGGATTGGAAGAAAACACTCCAGCGGGTTTAAAGGCACACTCCGCTCAACTGTGATTTCCCTTCCTCTGCTATTTTATTCCGCAGCAACACTGAGGCGAGCCGGGAGAGGAGGAAAAAGGCATATGTAAACACGGGAGCAGAAACAATGGACGTGATGGTGCTCGGGGATCGTCGGGAAGATGTTTGTGCAGCCACGGCAAGTTCACCGAACCCTGAGTCTGATTGTTACGGAGAGCGCGTCGTCTCAAGACATTAATTAATCAACCGAGTTCAAGGTCTTGTTGCTGTTAGTCCTACGAACTGTGCTCAATTAGCAGGAGATACCCCTTAGATCAGCGTTGATATCAAAGATGTCCGTTCAACTTGTTATTTCCTGTAAAAAATTATTTAAAACGAAAGATTTAAAGATATTTGTGAAGCTACCATGCACAAGTGTGGAAAGGCGGCCGCTGCACAACCACAACACGAAAAATAATCACCAGGTTTGATCGAGAAAACGTGTCATTTCATTTTCCAAACATGCATCAGGACGTTGGTGCATGGATACCAGGCGCGCTTTTGAAAGTAGAGATAATCAATAAGAGCGAAGTAACAAAGAAGTAGTCGTTATGTATTTGAAAATAAGTACAAATCTAATTCCAAAGAAGTTGGAAAGCTGTGTAAAATCAAACAAAACAGTGTAATATTCAGCTGTCGGATTGGAACGGTATTTCTCAAGTGGACCTGCACAAACACTGCAGGATTAGTTTGGTGTGGTATGAAAGAAATCCTCGCTTAACAAAAAAAACATCCTTGAACAAACCGCCTCTCTTCATCCGGTGTGTCTGCTGCTTTGACATTGAGGTTGAAAATGTTTTCTGGAGAAAAACACACTGAGGCAGAAACACTTTAATGCCGGGCTCTGAGTTTTTTAAAAATGTGACTTTTCACCTGCTTCACCCGGAGGGGACGGTCCTGACGACGCCGAGTGTGGCAGGAAGATTAAGACTGCCCGAGGTTTTCTGTAGCCTGCAGGGTCGGTTTCCCCGGAGCTTCGACAGAGAGAGTGTGAAGATTCAAGAGCCTGCTTATCTTTTCCTCAAATAACAGTCACTGAGGACAGAGCTGAAATGATTGGATTGACTAATTAGATTAACAGAAAATAATTAAATAACACTTCTGATAATTGATTTAGCTTTTTTTTAAGCTCAAGTCTTTTCAGCTTCTCAAATATCTTTGGTTTTTAACTGTATTTGAACAAAACCGAGAAGTCACCTGGCTTCTGGGAACCTTTTATAGCTTCATTTGACCGATTAACTGATTTATTAATTCAACCTCTATATTGTAAAAGCATCAGACGCTGTGTGAAACCAAATGCGACATTATGCTCGTATATATCGGCTTGTTCTCTGAATACCAGATGTTGGGAAAGGGTGTCAGTTTTTGTGAAAGTGGGGAATGAAACTCAAAAATCAACTTTTACTACAAACAGTTGTAGTTTGGGACTTTTACTTTCAAGCCTCTTGCCAAACAAGTCCACACACGGTTGATGAAGCCTATCAGCATCTTTATTCATACCGGAATTTCTTGGAAATTCCGTACATCAAGGTCATTTATCAGAGCTGAAGAGGGCGGAGCAGCAGCTACAACAACTCGGAGAATAGGTGAAGAAAACCTTGTAAACATTCAAGAAAAGCTTTGTAAAGCTCCACAATAACAAAAAAGGAAGCTTGACCTTCAGAGGAAAGATTTGAATAGTGTTCCCGTGGGTGGTGAAGGATTTGGGCGAGCTCACCTGTGGACATTCAACCTGCGCGCACGTCAGCTGTGTTTGTGTAATTACTCTCGCAGCAGTTCTGCGCTGCAGGTTTAAACTACTTGAATGCAAAGCACCAGTGGAGCCGTATGCAAATCAGCCTTAAATCCCTTGAACTTTAAAAAAAACAGCCTTCATTTGTCTACCACAATCACGTGTTCGTTCCCGTCTTTGTAAGCTACATTTCATGCTGCGTTACGTGGACTCACCCAGCGTCTGGCCGGCCAACACCCTGCCGTTCTCCCCGATCACGGCCCCCCTGGCGTGCCTTTCGCTGGCGTACTGGACGAAAGCGTAACCCTTGTGCACGGAGCAGCCCAGCACCCGGCCATACTTGGAGAAGATGCTCTCCACGTCCGACTTCTTCACCACCGCCGTGTTCAGGTTGCCGATGAACACCCTGGAGTTGATGGACTTGGGATCTGTCTTGTTGGTCACATTACTGGTCTGGACCTTCAGCAGCGACATGCTGGAGATGCGGGCGGAGGAAGCAGCTGACGAATGGATGGATCGGGAGGCTGAGACGAGGAGAGACGCGGGGATCTGGGGAGAACGAAAGAAAACACAACGCTGGGTTTTTAGTAACAGCAGAGAGATAATGGAGGACAGCTGCAGCTCACCACCTTGCTGACTGACACATGTGAGACTTATATAAAAAATATCTAAACTTCATTGAGCAAACAAGTGTTCATTCATTCTCCAAACAAGCAGCAAGGCCATGGCGCCCGTCAGAAGTCGTGCTGCTGTTGGAAGAGAAAGAAGAACAGAGTCGAGCGTACTTCTTCTTGTAAAGTTAACTCAGTTCATAGAATAACAAGGCTGTTGTTAGGTAGTTAAAAAGTAATGTTACATGTCAACAAATTACGTGTTACTCAATCTGAGGGTCGTGCATCCTCCGTAAAAACCTCCAAAGCAAAGTAAAGGATGATTTGTGTTCTTGTTTGTCAGTGAAAGTTGTTCTTTTTTCTCACTTCTTGCAGCTGAAACAGACTGAAACCAACTAACAAAATAAATACGTCATTGCACAGCGGAGCAGCCTCGTGGGTGTTGGAACATTGATTCCTTTTTGTTTAATTAATGTGCAATCAAATGATGTGCAGACATGATCCCGTAGTTAAAAACAAAACACTTAATTAATGCGGTACCAGTTAATCCGCCCACCACACTCCAAACCCTCCACAATCAGCTGCATTGTCACTTTGCAAATACAAATACTGCCAGTGGCTCCCAGCTACACACCGCGAAGATCGAGTCTATGAAACATGAAGTAAAAACAGCTTATTATCATCAGAACAACAACCATCGAGGTCAAGTGTGAGCGCAGCCGCCCGTATCTTTGTTTCTTATCAGGCAGTGACCTCTAGTGGTCGTTGTTGTTATTACAGCAACAAAGGAGGAAGTCAGGAGAAGTAGTAGTTCTTGTAGTTATACTAACTGAAGCTAAACAAGTAGCGCGGCTATTTTACGTCAAACCACAACTTCGTCCTGAACCTAACCAAAGTGTGAGCGTGCAGTGAAGGTCTGGTGTGTCTGTTGCTGATACGCTGATGTTGTTTTGGGAGTGGTGGGCAATCGCCAGTCGTTTGGGTACAAGGATGTGTTGGGTAAAAACCGAAAGAGCTTTAAAACAAAGCCCCCAAAACACTCATTTCCATCATCAGAAAAATACTGAATATTAAATCTAATGAAATAATAACAGAGCTAACATTGCTGAGACTTAAAGACTGTTGGCGCTGACGAAACCCATGTATCTTGTTAGAAGCTCTGCAGATGTGTTATCAATATGACCTTTGATCAAAAGTTCTGCATTGATGCAAAAGCAGGAACAGTTTGGAATAAACATTTTTTTTTATCTCACCATTAGTGAATCTAATCAAGAACATTTACTCAAGTTTAACTACTTGTAAAGTAGGCAATTTCCAATGTCCGCTACTTTACACTTCCACTGCGCTACATTTTGAAGGCAAACATTGTGCTCCAATGTATTTATTTTCTATCTTTAGATAGTTATATTGCAGATTACTTGCATCTAAAGTATCATATAGTGTCTGTCGTTCTACCTCTTTAGAACTACTTGGACAAGTTTGGAAATCAAAATAGAGGGTTTTTTTGTGTCTCACAGGAAGTCATGCTGCCCTGCAAAAACTTAAAAAACAAAGATGTAAACAGAATGACTGTTTCGTTAAAAAAACACTTCAACAACTTTTAAACCAAAGAGCTTTAAAAGAAGAAGAACCAATGAATTATTGAAGTTTTTAAATCAGCACTGAAGGACAGAGTTTCAAAGCAGAGACACAAAACACCCCAAAAACTGAAGTACCATTGAGTTTTTATTCCGAATAGGGATGATTCATAACGCAGTGCTTCAAGAACATCTCGAGTCAAAAGAAGAAGAGCAACAACAACCAACAAGTTTGCTCAGATCCGCTGAGTTGCAGCAGACCAAACGACCGCTGCTTCGTCACATGAGACGAGCTCAATCGATCGCAGAGCGCAGATTTGAAAAGCAAATGTGGTTTTATCCTCCTCCTCGCTGTGCCCGTTCCCTCCATCCATAAAACTAACGAACACAAGCTGAGACGACGGGAGGGAGAAGGAAAGGATGGAGGAGAGGAGCGAAGGAGGAGAGGATGGTGAGCACTGGCAGGAAGTTTAAACTAAGGAATGACACGGGAGGTTAAATCTAATTCAATTTAAAAATGAATTAACACAAGTAATTAAATTATGATAACAAAGGTTATGTTACTCTCTAAATGACTTTCATACCCTTAAGTCACAGCTTGAGATTTCACAGATGGAATGAATACTGAATGACGCCCACGTTATTGGTTCCCGACCGTTCGACTTGTGATCTCTCTCTCTTAAAGTGAAGTTTGATCTACTCTCTGATCTTCATGCTGACATCGGCTGTAAAGCAAAGATTGACTCTCCTGTCAGAGAAATGAATCTTGGTAATGTGTGCATTTACATTTCCTGCTTGAAAATAACTTGAACCCTCGAATACATTGCGTCTTCATTAGGGCCAAGACCTTTGTTACCTTTGTTACCTTTGTTACCTTTGTTACCTTTGCTGAGAAATACAGTGTGCAAAGACCGAAAGTCAAGGACTTACTGATGCACTATAAACTTAAATTGTTAAGAAATCTTTAATGACAGATTTGACATGTGTTGTGTGTTTGTTATTGTTAGTAATCCATTATGAATTTTGACATAGAGCCTTGAGACAATCCAAAGTTTAACCGCACCGTGATTTGATGACCGTTCGAGGTTCGAGTCGCGAGTTTGGCGTCACGCTCGTCGCCCTCTTGTTTTTTGGACCATACTGGATAAGGAGGGCGGAGCTGGGAGGAAATTCTGACTTTATCTGACTGCGAACCCGAGGAGACGCCATGGTTGTGACTTTAAAATCACCAGGTAGCCACGTACTTGAGCTTCCCCCCCGTTTGTCGTCTATAATACTCAAAAAAGGACCGTAATTTACAAAGTGAACATCGTGCTGTATTGAAAAAGACTTGAAAGTAGCTGCTGTGCAACTGTTTACTGAGGTAATAAATCAAGTGAGAATCAGGGTCATTTTTAAGCAAAACTTATACTAAGATTCACTTTTGATTGCTGAGATGCTGAGGAGATTTTGAACCTCTCTGAGGCGATATATAAAAGCTTTTTCTCTTGTGAATACTTCTGTTCTCAGGGCCGAGCGAACAGTCGAGGTAACAATGTGAGCTCTGGCTGCTACAAACCACAGGATGCACATTCAGTGGCCGGAAGCAGGATTGACCACAGCGATCTCGAACAAGGAACATAATGCACAGATGAAGGTCTGACGCTCGACTCTCAGACCTTCACAGCGGCCGTAAATCTCCAGGGGATTACGTCTCACTTGAAAACACATTTCATCACTGATTCGTTTCATACTCGGATATAAACTCGGCACTTACAGAAAGCTGAGAGAGAGTCATGTAAATGAGTGAATGACTCATCTAAAACATCTGAGCGTACAGTAGTGGGAGTGAAGTCTGACAGATGAGTCAGCCGAGCGCAGATGGAACCAAGCAGTGATTTGTTGTTCTGTCAACATTGTCGTGAAGCAGAGAGACGTCAGGAGACAGACAACAGCTCCCGAGTGTTACAGCAGACACACACACACACACACACACACACACACACACATACACACACAAGCAGACTGGTTAGAAGACGTCTCCCAACAAGTAATGACACATCCAGGTGTAGCCGCCTGTATCGACAAATGTTACTCATTTTTTTTGGCTTTTCAACTCTTATTTTTTCCACTTTATCACTGAAATGAGTCCCTGTGACATAAACACTCTCTGACTTTGAGAAGATAACTGCTTATGGCTTCTTTCCAAAGTCCAACCTGACCAGCCAGAACTAAAGATGGATAATTTGCCAAACCAATCAATTTGACGGCACGACTCTTTAACGCGAACAAACTGACCTGATTCAACGTTTCACTTCTCTCTTGTTCGTTCTTCCATTCTCACAGACGAGTTGCTGTGTTGTTCACTGTTTAGTTATCAGAGTGGTGAAGAGGACTGAGAGCCAGCCAATCATATGCTGAGTCCAGGACACTGTTGTTGGATTTTAGCCAATGAGAAACAGGGAAGCCCAGCAACAGAAACATTTCATTTTGTTCGTAGCTCATCGTTCTCGTTCAGTCAGTCACCCTTCAATACATGTAAATTTAATGTGAAGGCGAATATACACATTATCCACTGTTGTGTTGTCTAAAAGTACACATAATCATGAAGTTGCAGCTACAAGTTGAACTACAGTGTTATGTTGACTGTTAGCGCGATCGATTGAGAACGAGGAGCTGAGAGCTGTGCATTACATGATTCACCGCTGAACGACGTTGTACCGGAAACACGAACAATATGACCGGATCTTCCTGCCTAACTGACCGGGAACATGAGCAGGAACACCTCAGAGACGTAGAAAAGTCAGGATAAACGCCAAACTAAACCAGTTTGGACTAGCGCGGATTAGCTCGGGTTACTAATGTCTGGTCGCATTAACAACAACAACAACAAATGGGACTCGATACCACAACATCTCGGCTCAGAGGACCGTGATCCGATCCGACAGAGTGCAGGGCTACAGCAGGACGAGGAGAAGCGGACTCTGTGTTTACTTCATCGATGCTTGATGGCCAAAGAGCCCTAATCAAATGTCTGCAAATCTAATTTTAGTATAAGGTATCTGCTGGTGTCTGAACTCTTCTTTCTCTTTGTTTTCTGTTGCAACAACCACATGTTGGCATGTTTCTGCCTCCTGTCAGACGGTGGAACGGTGTGAAACCAATGGCAGGTCTGCTTCTATACGTACGTGTGCATGAAACGAGCCAAACTGGGATGAACTCGTAGGAAAACAACAAAGTACACAGTAAAACTCCTCAAAGGGAACACTTAACCAAGAGGGAGTAACCTAAATTACACAGAGGGCGACACTTCCTTAGTCACAGCTAATTGCTTCAGTAAAGTCCTTGAAAATTATTATAACACTGGGAAATTAGCCCTCGAGCTGAAAGGAGAAACTGCATCAGCCGTATCAAAAGCAGTTTAACGAGCAACACTCGCTTTTTATTTCATTCTGTTTTAATCCTCAGTTTCATTATGTCACCGGAGGATCACCGTCTCTTACCACCCCTTTTTTTTTGCTAAGCAACTCTGAAACTGACATGAAATTGAACTCAAGCAGAAGCACACTTGCATAAACCGCTATACATCACAGCACATCTCCAGGCAGCTGAAGGAAAGACTCTGCAGAAACTACGACCAGAGCATACAAATGACCGATACAAGTGATTCGTGCAAGTATGAATCCATGCAAAGAACATTTAATACCAAACAAAATAAAGTTAATGTTGAAATTAAAGCAATTCAACAGACGCAGGGATGTTCTTCTGATGTAAAGCTTTGAGGACCAAACATGTAGTTTTGCCAAAAAAGTTAAAATTGTGCTCCTGTGTAAAATATCATTTTCCCCTTCGTTAGAACTATGGTACACGAACCGGCCCAAACTGTGAAAAACAAACTCAGAACCCAGAACCGGGAGTGGGTGGACACGTGTCCGTTCACAGTCTGTCTCACCGTCTCATTAGAAATATCCAGCAGTGAGTCTCAGTTCCAGGAGGGAAGAAATGTTTATGATTCAGCACAGACTGCTGACTGTATGTGTGTGTGTGTGTGTGTGTGTGTCTGTCTGTGTGAGTGTGTGTGTGCGAGTGTGTGTGTGTGTCTGTCTGTGTGAGTGTGTGTGTGCGCGAGTGTGTGTGTGTGTGTGAGTGTTTTGCAGGAAAGAGGAGCTTTTTCCTTTCAGTCCTGCAGAGTTAAAAGGTTGAAAAGTCCAGTTAAAGAAACTTTCTGTGTGTGTGTGTGTGTTTGTATCCGTGTGTGTGTGTGTATCTGTGTGTATGTGTGTTTGATTTGATGCTCTCTGGTCCTTTTCTAGCTGACCTTCCCAGTGACAGAGCCATCTTAAACCTAATTGGTTAAACTCTAATGAATCAAATTGAGGCTTTGCCCCGAGGGACCTGTGTTTGAGTGTGTGTGTGTGTGTGAGAGTGTGTGTGTACATTTACCAGAAAACAGAAGAGTGTTGATCCAGCAAATCCAATATATGTGTGTGTGTGTGTGTGTGTGTGCAGGGTGAGTAAAGGTTTGTACGTGTTTTCCAATTTCTTTGTCTCCGTGTGCAGCAGACAGGCTTTTACCAAGAGAAGGACAAAAAAAGGCTTACATGGTGCAGAATTCATGCACACACACACACGCACACACACACACACGCACAGACAGACACACACACACACACAGGAAGTTGCTGACTGGACTCGTCTTGTTTCTGCAACATGTTCTCACTCCCAACCCTTCACAGTACGACGCTCTGCTGCTTCCTCCAGCTTCACTTCTGCACGGCTTCACGGTCAACATACCTAATTTGCAACATCCACTTGGACTTTCAAAATAAAATAAAGCTTCCCTGACAAAGATTTTACACATTACGACGTATTACAACTTCTGGACTGTTCGGTAAAGGCACACAAACGTCATGCTTAGGAAACAATCTTGCTTTCAGTTGAATTAACTAAGTTTCTTCCTACTTCTGCTGCTACTGGAGTAAAAGAAGACTTCAAGTTATCTAAGTTGGTTACCACACTTCCTCCGGGGGTTCGATCCTCGCTCCCCGGGAGGAAACATACAGAAATGACTCCAGGCGTCAAACTTTGCGGCATACGCTCGATGACTAGGCTGCTGTTTTTTTTTTCCATATTTGAAGTGAGAGCGGTTGAAGTTCTGCTGGCTGTTCTGTGTGAGCGAGTCATTCATAAAGGTTATTTACATACATTTATTGTAGCAGTTATGACTCTTTGTGGGTGGATGTTCTTTCAGGAAATGTCACAGTTCTGCTTCATATAAAGCTCTTCACATTAGCATAAGAGGGGATACAAACAGAATCTAAGCCGGGGATGAAAAGGCTCTCGGTATTGATCGAGCTTTAGATCTAGATGAGCGCTACATATTATTGAAAAGCAGTTTTTTTTCATAGAAATCTGCCTTTGGTGGGAACAGAGGAACACTTCCTGTGTGTACACAGTGATGATGTCATGCTCTGTAAGCAAATTGGCAGTCAAAGCTTCCTCGTTTAAGGGTTTTATGGTGTGATGATACACGCATACATTAGCATAAAGAGGGATAAAGCTTATAAGCCCTGCAAATGAATCAGAACGCTGACTTTGTGGTTTTAATGTAAATTCTGGCTTTTAAACTCAAAAGAGCTTCAGATCATATTTGTCTTTTTATCTTCAGTTGCAAACAAATGAACAAAAATCACGATGTTTAAAGATAAAGAGTTCTTCTTCATTACAAACAACATGACATGAAATGAGGTCATTAACCTCTGCACGATAAGCATCCAAAGAAATTATTAATTATTATCAGACTATAACTATAATGCATCAATTAAACATAAACCAGCCGTGATGGCGATCATTTAAAGTGATCCTAAAGGAGTTATTGATAACTACTGATTTTATCTCATCACCTTCCACTGCATTGTTTATTATTAGCTAATGTTGCTAATGCTAGCTCACGTAAAAGACATTCTTAGTTTTTTTTTTCACAAACTTACTATCGCCTGACAAACCTTGACACAGATATAAACAAATAAATCATTGTGGACCCGACAAAATGTTTAAAATGATTGATTCCCAAACATAATTGTGTTTTTTTTTCCAGCACCTTTCTCGCTCTGTAGATGTATTACTTTGAAATTGTGCTTTAATAATTCAAAACTTTAATAAAGCTCTCACAGCTGCTTACGAATCTTAAAAATAAAAAAGTCATCAACAAAAACAAACAATCAATCAAACCTACAACATGTAATTTTTCACTGTTTTTGTTATTTAAATGAAAAGTTAATTAACTGATGATGACAATTTCAGTCACTGAATCTGCAGAGAAAAGAAGAACCTGCACACATTCTCTCAAACATAAAATAATCCAAAGAATTCAAAATTCTAACACCGATTGGCTGAAGCAGCGTCGTGACCCGACACCCTGCACGCAGATAAAAACCAATCAGCTGAAGTGCCCTTGAGCAAATCACTAAAACCCTGCCAGTTGAAGCTGACCTTCTGGACTTCGGTGAAGTTGACCCAAATCACACTGCAGATAGATGTTGAACCCTCTTTACTCCCTGCGAGTGTGTGTGTGTGTGTGTGTGTGTGTGTGTGTGTGTGTGTGTGTGTGTGTGTTTAAGATTAGCATTCAGATAAAGCTCTCCAGGTTCAACCACTTATATGCATTAACATTTCTACCTTCTGAGTCCTGCTCTGAGCGGAGAGCTCGCAGCTTCACGGACCGACTTTACACTCAAATGAGCTTTTATTTCCTGGGTTTTAAATTGAAATTAAAGCAAAACTCTCAGCAAAATAAATCCTTGGCTTTTTTTGTGAATGTACCCGAGTCAAACCTTCGTGTAAAAGCATAATTACGACGAAATTGGCACTTTTAAGATTTACCGTATTTTCGTTCTCAGGTGAAACTAATTTTCAATGGGAATGCTACAGGCACTTTTACGATAGCATCAAAATCTCTATTTTTAAAACACTAAGAAGGCTCGACACAACATGAAACTTTGCTGGTAGTATCACCAGGGTCTCTACACATGAACACGAGCATTGAGAACATTGTTTGTGTACACAGAGTTTACTAAAAAGAAGGTGTTTGAACAACTCACGTTAGCAGTAGCTTGTTCCGCTCACCGCCGTCCTGCCAGTGGAGAAGTGTCGATCTCAGAATGTGACGTAACCTGGAGGACAGTTAAGGTGGAACTACTGTCTTCCAGCAACAACTATCCACGCAAGATCTCACGTGACTTTTCCGGCTTTTGATTTTAGTATTGTTTCTTATATGAGGCTCCTTTTTCAACTTCAAGGTCGATATTGTTTTTCACTAACGACAAAACAACAAATTATCCTGTATTTACATGGAACTAAGCTTTAGGAGCGTTCCACCTTAACTGTCCTCCAGGTTACATCACATTCTGAGATCGACACTTCTCCACTGCCATGACGGCGGCGAGAGGAACAAGCTACTGCTAACGTGAGTTGTTCAAAAACCTTCTTTTTAGTAAACTCTGTGTACACAAACAATGTTCTCAATGCTCGTGTTCATGTGTAGAGACCCTGGTGATACTACCAGCAAAGTTTCATGTTGTGTCGAGCCTTCTTAGTGTTTTAAAAATAGAGATTTTGATGCTATCGTAAAAGTGCCCGTAGCACTCCCATTGAAAATGAGTTTGACCCGAAAACCAAAATACGGTAAATCTTAAAAGTGCCTCTTTCGTCGTAATTATGCTTTTACACAAAGGTTTGACTCGGGTACATTCACAAAAAAAGCCTAGGTTGCATTTTGGCGAGAGTTTCCCTTTAAACTGCAGACACACACACACACACACACACTCATCTGCAGGCAGCCCTCTGTCTGTGACTCTGTGTATGCAGGATTAGCAATTAGAGCTAAACCCCATAAAGGAAACTGTGGTGTGATTATACAGATTATACAGATGCAGACCTGGAAATATCACGCTGCAACACGTGAGCGTCATGGCAGAGTTGACACAGAGATCATTAAAAGTCAGAGATTATATCTTGGAACTGATCTCAGCTCTGAGACGTTCATTATTTTGCTCTGGCAGATTTGAAAATAAACAGTAACATTTGGCCATGACAGCGTTTTAATTACAAACCTTTCAAAAACTCATTTGAATCCACACTAGGCTCTTTAATTCGGACATCATCATAAAAGTTTATGAACCTACAATTAAGCTTCACATTTAAACTAATGAATTGCGGGGCCTGCTGACAGATCTCCGCTAATTCAATTCAGCATTAAGAGTCAGCTGATGCCGACGGTAATCCAGACACGTTCAACAAATATTATTTTACCATTTTGTTCTGTTGCCGCAGCACAAAGAGAAAGTGAAACACCTTCCAAACGGATTCAGTGCTGAGTCAACCTAGGTGAATATTCAATACCCCAATCACCAGAATAAATGTTGACAAAGTCACTTTCTGTTGAAACTTTCTGTTTCTTCATATTGTAACAACCTTGTGCTCATGTTTTGGTTGGGTTCAGGCATAAAAACCACCTGAACTTTTGGCTTAAAATACCAGAAACACGTCTGATGAGGTCCTGTGAATGTTCGAGTCGCTCGAACATTCACAGGACCTCATCAGACGTGTTTCTGGTGACTAAAACATGTATTTTAAGTCAAAACAACCAAAACATCAACTGTTTTTCATGCCACAAACACGGATGCAGATGGCCGACATCCGGTAATAAGAAAATCTGAGCTTTCGTCACCAAAAGCACGGCTGGAAATTGTCCTGAGTTGATCAAAATCTCTAACTCCACCAGTGCCTCAACGTGAAAGCCTTCCAACTGTATAACTGAGCTGTAACGCTGCATGAATTCAGCCTTTGTGAAACTGTGTTCACACTGTAAGACAAAACCTCTCCGCGGCTCATAACCGAGCATACGTCGTGATATCCTACATACATATTCAGAGGAGAGATGAGGCTGTGAATGCTCGTCCTACACTCTCCTGCTCTCCGTTCGCTCCCTGCGGTGTTGTTTCAATCTCTCTGTTTTGCTTTATGTTTAAGTTATGTTAAACGCGGGAACACTAAAGAGATATACTTACCTTTCACATACTGCCTGCTACGTGCAGAATAATAATGAAGCAGAGTTTGGAAAATTGCAAAGAAAATCACAAGATCAACAGCTGTAGTTTGTGCCAGTGTTGCATATCTTTTTTTTTTTTTTTTACAGCTGTTACTACAGATTTGTACCATATAACAACTTTCCCAACACTTTTGTATCCACTTTGTAAAGCTCATTTTGATATACACAATGATCAGTTTGCAGATGACCAATGGCTAAATGCTCACAGAGGATTTGAACTTCAAGGTATTTGAGACATTTCTGTGGACCTGGAGATGATTTTTTTATCGTAATGTTTATGTGTTGTCTGGCCATCTGATATCTCAGAAAAGGAGGAAGGATTTTCAGGGAGTTTCTTCAGCCTCGACACACCAATGGATATTTTTGTGTCAGCCAAACTGGGTGTTTTATTGAGACCGCCACACACCACCCAGACTCAGGGCGTTTTCACACCTGCCTTGTTTAGTTCGGTTGAATCGAACCCTGGAGCGTTTACCCCCTTGGTGCACTTCGTTTGGGAAGGTGTGAACACATCAAACGCACTCGGGTGCGGACCAAAACAACCGGACCGAGACCTTGTTGAAGAGGTGGTCTCGGTCCGGTTCCAAACAAACTCTGGTACAGTTCGTTTGTGGTGAGAACATGATCCAAACTCGATCCGACACAACTGCAGGAAGCATCAGTGCTTAACCCCGAATTTCCACTGGATAGTGTCCGCTGCGTTACGGCCTGATCAGGTGTTTTGCTCCGCCGTCCAGTAACCCCCGGTTGCGTTTTGAGTCGGACACGGTGCAGTACGGTAGGCAGCTGGCGTCGCGAGGCCAAGGAGTTCCCGCGATAATCACATGATCACTCGCTACCGCAGTTATAGGTCTGTGTCATAAAAACAACAACACGAAGTGTACCCGACCGAAGGATCAGAAGAAGAGCTTGTGTTTGTCTCTTTTTTGAGATTTGTGTGCTGGTGTAAACACGGAGTGTTTTATTTTGAAAAGTAACCGGATGTCAAATTGTTGTTGTTTCAGCACTTGACTTCCTGTCTGCTCGATGCTAAATTCAGCTGAATTGCTGCCTCGTTTTCGAAATTTACACCAATTAGAGAACAGTTTCCTCACGCATCACACATTTTGGTCCACTTGTAAATGCTGCTGTGTGAACACAAACCAAACTCGAGGCAATATGCAACATTGTAACAAGTTGGTCCCTGATTCGGACCAGAGCAAACAAACTATAGGTGTGAAAACGCCCTCAAACCAACAGCCAACTCCCTTTGTCCGACCACTCCGTTGTCTCTTGTCTGACCCGTTCGGCAAAAAAGTTGCAACGATGACGGCTGCAGACTCCACAGCAGCGTGTACGTTCTGCGCTTGCACAAGATGCAATAAGTCTCCTTAACATCGGGTGGTGCTAGTCTCATGCCAGTAATCCAAAACATGAAAACAGGAAATGACGGAACAGAGTGCATAGAAAAACAAAGCGCACACCACAGAGTTCAGTAGCGTACACAGAATTCTGCCCCTCTCACACACCGCGCTGATTCGCTAGCACGCCACCAATCAGGGTATCCAATGGCTCAGACAGCCAACAGCCAACCTTCTCAGACTTCGCAAGTTGAATCGGAGCAGACGCTGTCTTCCCAAACTTGTCCGAATCTCCCCAAACGCTTCAGATGGCCAACAGTTGGCCCGGTGTGTTTCAGGCGCCTTGGAGACGGTTCCAGACATGTGGCGCCCGAAACAAACTAAATTTTCTGTGGGAAGTTTGAGCATCTCCATCCGTTGATCGTGGCGACCAAAACAGGTATGTTTAGCCACACCATGTTGTTCTCCTCACCCTAACCAAGAGGTTTTTGTGCCTTAATGTAAATCTAAAGTTGCACAATAAAGAAACATCCAGCTGTAACTTCTCTGTGGTTATGCAGAAACGCACAACTAACATTTATCCTGGCGATTAGATTGTAGTTGAGACGGCAACTGGACCTCATGTGTCACATGTAATGCTATGCAGGCAGACAGAGGATAAAGAAGAGGCGTCTTCCCGTGATGTGAATCAGGAGATAGATACTCTGACCAGATACTGATCATGTGCATCAGTAAAAGGCTGTCAGGAGGCTGCTGGTGAGCTGAGAGGGGCTGTTGCTCAGCAGGGACACGATTATGTGAAGTACATCATAAAAAAAAAGTCGAGTTTTCAGCCTGGAAGACAAGAAGTGACTCCTCCCTAAGCGAGACAAGGTCATTCCACCGCAGAGGAGCCGGCAGGGACAAACACTTCATAATAATAAATAGAGCAGATGAGACAGAAGCAGCTTTGGGATTAGAGCCACTTACATGAACTTTGCTTGCAAAACAAGGCGGTAATACGGCGATGGAGGGAATCATTGTGGGGCCCCACGGTCAATATTCCCACAGCCAATAACGAGGACGTTATATCACCGAGAATCTGATTCATTCACATACAGCGCCGACCTTTAAAAACTGTGAGATAGCTTCTACATCCTTGGAGGGGTTGTTGAGTTTCACTTTCTCTGGAAAGGCAGAGCTGGTCTGACCCGGTGATAAAATAAACAAGTGGCAGGCGAACAGAAAATCCTTCAGAATATGATTATAAGAATCAAATAAAGGCCTGAAAATGTCAAGTGATCTGGCGTGAATCAGTAACGCTGAAATAAAAAAGGTTACAGTCTCCTTTCTGCAATCTCTCTTTAAAGTGATGAGCTTGTTTGGACTCATGTTTAAACTGCACCTTTAAAGGGACAGTTTGTAATATATCAAGTATTTAGCGCCATCTAGCTGTGAGGTTCAACACTGCAACACTCCTTTGCTCACCCCTCCCGTTCTGAAGACGTTGGAGACGTTCCGGAAGCTACGGTGGCCCTGACGGACAAGAAACTCATTTTCAAAATATGGACTCTTTCCCAACAGTGTCGAGTATTTCTACTGATTCAAGTAATGAGGTAAAGATGTAGTTAGTTATTAAGGCTATAAAACTAGAGGTTCCCTCTCAGTTCCGCAGTCAAGCTAGCTCTGAGCGAAAAGCGTTTAGCCTTACTACGTAGTACCACGTAGTGCTTTGTGTCCCTCTCGGCAGTCCGTAGTTTTTTTAAAACCGGAAAGACATGGCGGCCTCCATAGAGCTTGCCCATGCTATGTATATTCAGAGGATAAGTCAGATTGTTGGCAGAGGTAATTGTATACCAATGAGGACTTACTTATGAACGAAGACGTTGATTTGAGTTAATAAATTACTTAAATCATTACACACTGCTCCTTTAACGCAGAATGTAGACGTGTTAGTGAGTCCTTCTCGATCAGGGAGTCAGACCGCGGTGCTGGTTTTTTTTGGACACGGTGAACGATTGACAAACTGGAGTCGGACCCTGCCAGCCGGAGTGTGTTGAGCTGGAGCAGCTCTCGCCTGGACGCCTCCCGTTCGGTGTCGCGCGTCAAAACGAAGACGTGTACCATTCTGCCCATTCAGAGCGGCGGCACAGAGGAGGACCGATCCCAACTGCCAAGAACACGGCCCTGTTCAACACCCTGTTCAGACGACGCGGTGCGCGAGCCAGCGAGAGAGGAGAGAAAAGGGAGGGAGGGAGTCAATGTGCTTGGCAGAGATAAGAAGACAGACCTGGACAAATGTTGGTACAACAAGGAAACAAATTTCTTCGCCAAGGAAATGAGAAATGAGGGAGAGACTAATTTAGAGACACGGCGCAATTCGTCTTCAGTTGTTGTCATGGCGTTAGCGTGTAATGCCGAATATGTGACCTTCAATTAGAGACAAACACACACACACACGTTTCAGTTTCTTTCCAGGTCCAACATGACAAAGCTCCTGTGCAAAAATGACAGATCAATAAAAAATGTTTCTTTCCCAGTTTGTTGTGGAGGGATCTGATCCTCAAGGAGCTACGACACCTTCCAACACTATAATGATGAACTGAGAGCCAAACTTTGTTACCTGATATCAGTGTTAGAGCTCAACAATGGTCAATTCATGACCAGCACACGGGTGTCACTGCTTTGTGACGCGAGAACAAGCCTGCAATACCCAGATGGGAGAATTTCCCCCCAGTAACACATGGGTAATGTTTGGAAAAGGCGTCTGTGGCTCAGGGGAAGAGCCAGTGTCTTGTTAATTTAAAGGTCGCCGGTTCAATCCCCCTGGTCTGCATGTTAAAGTGTCCTTGGGCAAGATATGGAACTCCGCTTTGGACAAAAGTGTCCTAAATAAATGCCCTAAATCTCCTAAAAAGAGCTGTCCTAATGGGATACAAACCTTTACTTTACACTTTCACCACAACAACTTGCTCTGATGGTCCACGAGCGACGTTAATTATAATGTTCCAGCAGCAGGTGACACAAACACATAATTGGTCGGCTGCAGTAAAGTTCCTGGAACTGTATTAATTATAATGCTCAGGGAGCAAACACCAACACGGCGACATCAGATAAACAGTTCGAGGACACAGCTGGAGGAGCATCACCGCTCGGTTCATGAACTCCACCTGGATGGAGCTCAGTTTACACCTCCTGGCTCGGGAGCAACAAGCTCTCTCCTCCAACTCCCACAATACATTTGCAGTAATCTGTATTTTCTCCCCCCCTGCTGGTGTAATGTCCTGGCAGCACGGTGTTGTTTGAGGCACAAAGCAACATAATAGGCTGTTTAATATACAACATAGCATAACAAGATTTTTTCTTATTATTTCAGGGTAATCAGATGCTTTATTTTACAGGATCCTGCTGTTTAATATACGAACAATTACTGCTAATCTGTGTGCTGTTCCTGTGGCAACCATGAACATGCAGCAGGATGTTTGTACGTACTCGACCACCTCCGCGTGACATCAGGTTGCTGTTCTCCAAAAGTTTATTCTTGTTTCTTCTTCAAGCTGCCTCGTAAAAACACCAGGATACAACGTCGTTTTGATAAAATCTCAGATCTCGGCGCGATCGCATGGAGAAGGAGTGAGTACGCATCACTCTCTCGGAAAGCATCGGCTCAAGGACAACACGTGTGAAATTAATGCATAAATTCATGTCGTACATTAAACTTTCACACACCTACACACACACACACACACACACACACAGCACTCCTTTTGTTGCTACTTGAAATTCTTTTAAACCCTCATTTCCACTCTGATCCATTCGTGTTGCCCAAGACCCTCAGACACACACACACACATTGCTTGAGGTAACAGCTGTAGCAAAAGGATAAACTCAGATCCATGAAACGCACACAGACATGCGCGCACACACACACACACACACACAGTTTTCTTGGCTTGATGCATAACTGAAGAGCCGAGCTGGAAGCCCTGGAGCAAGGCTGCAGGCTGGGCTGGCACACACAAACGCACACGCACACACCAGACTCACACAAACACATACACACACTCTCACACCAGACACACATGACAGCATCCTCAAATCCACGTGGAAAAATCCACCAACAAACACAAACCGAAATCAAACACATCAAGAGTCTGACTCAAGGAACTGGAAGTGATAAGAGGACACACACACACACACACACACACACACACACACACACACTATGGCCTGGTTTGGGTCATGATAATAATAAGCTGTCTCAAATAGCATAACTGCTTTATGTGTGTGTGTTGAAGAGACATCACATATTTTAATAATACTAATTGATAGATTTGAAGAGATCCTTTTGAGTTTACTTTTACCAATAAATAGTAAAAAAAAAAAAAACCTACTCTCACATCCTCTCCGTCTCTACTCGTCTTTGTCTGCATCTTTTGGTCCTTTTTTATCTGCTCTCTCCTCACCATCACCATCATCATCCCCTCGTCCTTCCCTCTCTCTCTCTCTCTGAATGAGCCAGCTGAGTGCTGCCACTTCACATCCCTGCAGCCTACGAGTCCTCTTCGTCTATTAACACTGAGATTTGGTGAACTGAGCAGAGAAATGTGGCTTTAGAGTCCAGAGACAGAGAGAGAGAGGGGGGACGTGAGACCATCCATCCATCCCTCCATCTGTTGCTATAGTAACAGCTTGTAGTTAGTCTCTATAGAAACGTGCCTGAGTGAATGAGATTAAACCGACGTACATAAAAAGTATATTCAAGAACCGTCCTTGTGCCCGAAACATGTTGAAGTCTTCGACCTCAGCGATCCATACGAGGACTTTCTACTCGTACGAAGGTCGTCGCGCTCGAAGGGAAACCAAAGTTTACCGTCTGTGTGGGATGGCAAACATAATCCAGTCTGACACTGACCTCTGACCCTCTTCACTTACATCACATTAAAGGGATATTCTGGTGTAAGTTTAATCCATGGTCTAACACACCGTGAAACTGTGTTAGACTCCCTCTCGAAAGATCAAGTTAGCAGACCGCTAATTTACGGAGTTTTATCAACCTCAGAAACGACCGCACGACAACAATACACTGCTGTAAATGGATCCAAATATAAACCGCCACCAAAAAGCCACAAATAATGCTCAGAACAGCACCAAACTTCAGCAACAGTACAAATAGGGTCTCAGCACATAGTCCGGGGCATCTAACCTCCGCTAGCTTAGCTGGATTTCTACTGAAAAGCTGACTAAATTTACCTCTCTTCTGCAGCAGCTTCCTGTTGACGGGAAGTCCCGACGAGTCGATTACTGAGTGCAGTAGAGTTCCGCGGCTCATGGATGAAAATGTATGATTATGACTCCATGGAAAAGCAATCAAAGTTCATATGTGTCTTACCTGCCAGTTTATAACAGTTATTATCGAGAGCGGACAGGGAAAAGAACAGAATTGAGTATTTCTAACCGCACTCGGTAATCGTCGCGTCGGGACTTCCCCGACCCGGAAGCTGATGGAGGAGAGTTGAAATCTGTTTTTAGCCTCTCAATAGAAATCCAGCTAAGCTAGCGGAGGTTAGATGCCCCGGACTATGTGCTGAGACCCTATTTGTACTGTTGCTGAAGTTTGGTGCTGTTCTGAGCATTATTTGTGGCTTTTTTGATGGCAGTTTATATTTGGATCCATTTACTGCAGTGTATTGTTGTCGTGCGGTCGTTTCTGAGGTTGATAAAACTCCGTAAATTAGCGGTCTGCTAACTTGATCTCTCGAGAGGGAGTCTAATACAGTTTCACGGTGATTTAGACCATGGATTAAACTTACACTGGAATATCCCTTTAACGAACATTTAAGTCACCAGACACTTTTATTTTGCACATTGCAATATCTTATACCATCTGTTCTGTGACCTTTCACAACCCAGGTCAGAAGTTTTGCACAACTGCATGAAAAAATCTGGAATAGTGAAACTGTGTTGGTGTAGTTTTAGTGACCTGTCATCCTCCTTGTTATATGATTCTTTCCTTCCTGGTTGAATTAGGAAACACTAACCTCATTTCAACATATTAAAGGAGAAATCCACCTCAGCACCACTCTCTCTAACGCAGGTGGAAATGTGCCTTTCATTTTCAGGGTCCATTTTGTTGTTGGTGATTTGTGTCCTTGAGGCAAAAGTGGGCACAAGAAGTACATTAGAGCCTTTCATCACGAAATAACTGCCGCGCTGCTTTGAACATGACAGAGCGATGATGTACATTTAACAATGTAAAAGCAGCTGCAGGCTTCACTTTAAAACATGAATCTTATTTCAATAATTCCTCTGACTACAGGCCGTCCTCTGACTGATGTTGGTCCTTCATCCCACACACAGCTTGTGATAAACAAACACACAATTTCCTGTTTGTGCGGCTACACAAATATGACTCCGAATACAATTGTTTCATTTTTACGTGTATCTGGTGCTCTTTGCGGGATTGTTTTCCCAGCAAGGTCTTGGAAGTGCTTCGAATTAAGATGGTGACTCAGACAAACATAATAACGACAATAACGTCATCTGGAAGAGAGATCAGGATGACATTGAATCTAGTAACGGGCTGATCAATCAAGGGGAGAAACCACAGATATGATACATATCTTTAACAGGCAGGTTTTAAACCAAACTCCTCAGTTTTATTTGTGTCTTCTGAAGGATTGTGCGAAAGATTTTGTTATATCATTCAAAGTCGAGAGTTCAAGATATTCTATTCCTTAAAACATGTCAAAAATTTATTCTTTTTCAGAGTTTCTGATGGGTAAAAAGAAAGATCCAAAACTCCCTCTGTAGAAAAATCTTTGCCTCTGACAAGTCGACAAAATGAATCAGAAGTTTTGAACATGGTTTTTATCCACCGTCAAATGCATCAAAGACGGATCCAAATGGAGACACGGAGGCAGACGGGTCGAACAACAAAAAGACAATAATGACGGCTCACGTTCAGAAAAATCCCAAATCCCAAACCGTGATTAATAAAACAACAGACGACAAGGGATGCTAAACAAACATGGAGGACAAACCATAAAGTCACGGGATGAAAACCAACGAAGAGGAAAGCAAAAAAAGCTAACGAACGAATGACACACAGAAGAAATGTGGGAAAACAGACAAAGACAGGAAGTGGGAAGCACAAAATGACACATGGAGGTAAACTTTCAACATAAAACGGACCAAAAATGATTCTTACTTGTGAGAAACCAACTGGTGAACGCCTCATACTCTAAACGTTTTACTCTATTGACCTGTAATTCTTTAACTCTGAGTTAGAATCACATACAGACTTCATTTCTTACAGTTCATAATGGGGGATGCTGGAAACATTAAGGGGAACATCACTAGTGAAACCTGCTCACCCGACAGCACGCCGCTCACCGTTGGCTTCCTCCTAGTTGAGTCCTACAGTCCCACTCGGAGCAACATTAGCCGCCTCCACCGCCTCCACAGGTCGCCTATAAATCATTGCGATTCGGGCCAACAGGCAGTAATAGAGACAGATAGTCTCTCTTAGACTGCATTAATGAACTGTTGTTCCTGGAACCAGGACAGCAGATGGACGGATCGATACTGCATTGTTTTCTGCGCCCCGCAATCACTGCAGACCCGACATCCGTCCACTGTGGCCATTAATGAGAGGGGCAATTACGAAATCAACAATTACTTAAATACTGATTTTATGGATCTTTGAGAATCGAATGTTTCCGGCTCCGGTTAAGTCGACTGAAGGTGAGTGGACTCTACTGCAGCTCACCCTCAGAGGAAGGAACTTCATCCTACGTTTCTGTAGTTTCATCAGGAGCAACGATCAATTCAACGTCAGTCTCGTCATCTTTAAAACGTCAAAACATGGCTGCTCTCTTCTAGTCTTTCACACTGGAACAGTCAGTTTAAAAATAATTATACTTGTTTGTTTGTGTGCTTCATCACCGTTACTGCGAATACTGTACATCATATTTTGTAAACTATAGTGCTAGGCTTCAATAAATGGTATATATCAAACCTGATACTTCTTCCTCCATTGTTTTCCATCCTTTCATGCAGACTTTATGTTCTCTGTCTGTTACGCAACATAACAATCTTGAAGAGTCTACTTAATGTTTTCAGACCTTGAAACAACAAATGGAAACTTACAGCTTCCTGTGAAAAACACATGAACAAAACAAAGTGTACTGATTCCTTTTTCCTCGATCTGCCTTCTTCATCCTTCAGCATCCTTTCCTGTTATTCAGGCTTTTTTGTGAATGTACCCGAGTCAAACCTTCGTGTAAAAGCATAATTACAACTAAAGAGGCACTTTTAAGATTTACTGTATTTTTCGTTTTCATGTCAATCTCATTTTCAATGGGAGAGCTACGGGCAAATAAGCGATAGCCTCAAAATCTCTATCTCTAAAACACTAAGAAGGCTCGACACAACATGAAACTTTGCTCGTATCACCAGGGTCTCTACACATGAACACGAGCATTGAGAACATTGTTTGTGTACACAGAGTTTTCTAAAAAGAAGGTTTTGAACAACTCACGTTAGCAGTAGCTTGTTCCGCTCGCCGCCGTCCTGCCAGGGGAGAAGAGTCGATCTCAGAATGTGACGTAACCTGGAGGACAGTTAAGGTGGAACAACTGTCTTCAAGCAACAACTATCCACGCGATATCTCACGTGACTTTTCCGGCTTTTGATTTTAGTATTGTTTCTTATATGAGGCTCCTTTTTCAACTTCAAGGTCAATATTGTTTTTCGCTAACGACAAAACAACAAATTATCCTGCATTTACATGGAACTAAGCTTTAGGAGCGTTCCACCTTAACTGTCCTCCAGGTTACGTCACATTCAGAGATGGACACTTCTCCACTGGCAGGACGGCCCTAAAACGAAAATATGGTAAATCTTAAAAGTGCCTCTTTCGTTGCAATTATGCTTTTACACGAAGGTTTGGCTCGGGTACATTCACAAAAAAAGCCTAGGATGCACCAACCCCTCTTATGTAGCAACAATACGATACGTGCAACATCTGGAAAGACTTTCAAAATAAAGCATGCTGACAAACACTGAACAATTTATGACATTTTATGACTTTTAGACTGTTAACATCATCGTCAAACAGACGAGGTTTGGGCAGGTTTTGGACCTGACCTCAGTCAGCTGCACTGAAACTGTGGAAATATTCACATCATAATCTTTTGTTACCTGTTGCAATTTGTTAGTTTGTCCGACTGTGAAGCATTTATTCTTCTGTATAAAGCGTCCTCAGGCTTCCTGACATGCACTCTATAAATCCAAGCTGCTGTCTTTATTATTATTACATTTATGACAAATATTATGAATTTGTGAAACCCAGTAAAATGTCCAAAGGTCCCAACGAGAGTATAGATTTTGTTGGGTTTTACTCAATGACTAGTTTTGACAGTTTTCACCTTCTCTCCTCCTTCACCGCCCGTTTCTTTTCTCTACTCTCGTCTCCATCACTTCTACTCCCCTCTTCCCTCCCTCCTATCTCCTCTTCCATACCTTCTCCGTTCTCTATCTGATCTCCACTCAGATATATTCTTTTGATTTTTCCTCTCCCGTCCTCCTCTCTTCGACTTTTCCTTTCTGCTCCCATCTTTTCTCCCCACTCGTGATCTTAAAGCATCTCCCCCTTTACTCTCCTTCCTTTTTCTCCCCATCACTTCTCTCCTCTCCACTATGTATTCTTTCACCCTCCACCTCTTCCATTTTTTTATTCCCTTCTTCCTCCCCCCTCTCTCTCTCCATCTCCCTGTTTCCTTCCTTGCTTGTTCTCCAGATGATGAACGACTGGTTGTTGCACTCATCCATCTACTGGGCAGCCTCATCCATCTATCCACCGGCTGCCCACACACACACACACACACACACACACACACACACACACATGCACACAACAGACGAACACACACACACTGCATAACATAACAGTATGAACCACACACACACACACACACACACACACACACACTAACATTCAAGGTGTCCACTGAGAAAAAGATGAAGTGTAATTTGAATAGCCCCGTGCACAAACACACACACACACACACCCACACACACACACACACCCACACACACACACACACACACACACACTCTCCCTCAGGGTGTGTCAGTACAGCGTCTGATTAAAGAGCCTCTATAGAAAATCAATACCTCCTTCATTACAGCTCTACCTCTCTCTATCTCTCTCTCCCTTTTCTACACCTCCGTCTTCTCTCCCTCCATCCGGGTGACTCTCCTCCTCCCTCCTCCTCTCGCTCCGCTCCACCCGTTCATCCATCTCAATATAAAATATGCTTTATCGTAAAAGCAATAATCTCACATGAAGTGAATTCGGCGCCCGTTGACAAAGCACAAAGAATAAAGTGTGACACGGCAGAACGGTCGCATCAATACCGCCATCAGTCCAGCTGATTTAATACTGAGAGTGGAGGAAGTGACGAGAAAACGCAAATAAAACACGTTATTAGTGAGAATATGACATCATCTCCCACAATTAAAAGTGTTTTATCTTCTTTCTACATCAAACTGTAAGAAGGATAAAAGTCTGACCACACACAGTTTAACTTTATATCTCAACGTAATGATTCTGAGAGGTGAGACTTCCAAAGTTTAAGAGTGGTTTAAAAGAGAAATTAAGGGTATTTAATGTTAAACATCGATGAAGTTCAGTGAGTCACAAGAGAATGAACCTGTCCGAGCCACCAGGATGAAGTCACGCTGTTGTAAAATGACCCTTAATGTTTCAAAAGTAGCATAAAATCAATGATTGTTGAGTTTTAAAAATTAAGCTGCGCAGTGATGCGCACAAGGGGGGGGGCAGGGGAAGCAGTCGCCCCCCCTCGCGGCCCAATTGTTGACAAACGCGTGCTAAAGTGCCCTCCTGGGAGCCAAAATGTGAGCTAAAGTGCCCTTCTGGGAGCCAAAATGTGCGTAAAGTGCCCTTCTGGGAGCCAAAATGTGCGCTAAAGTGCCCTCTTGGGAGCCAAAATGTGCGCTAAAGTGCCCTCTTGGGAGCCAAAAAAGCGGGCCAAAGGGGCCTCTTGGTTGGCAAAACACACTAAACTGCCCCCTTGGCTGTGTAAAACATGACAAACTGCCCTCTTGGGAGCCAAAACAGGCGCTAAAGTGCCCTCTTGGGAGCCAAAACACGTACTAAAGTGCCCTCTTGGGAGCCAAAAAAGCGGGCCAAAGGGGCCTCTTGGTTGGCAAAACACACTAAACTGCCCCCTTGGCTGTGTAAAACATGACAAACTGCCCTCTTGGGAGCCAAAACACGTGCTAAAGTGCCCTCTTGGGAGCCAAAACACGTACTAAAGTGCCCTCTTGGGAGCCAAAAAAGCGGGCCAAAGTGGCTGCTTGGTTGGCAAAACACACTAAACTGCCCCCTTGGCTGGTTAAAACATGATAAACTGCCCTCTTGGGAGCCAAAACAGGCGCTAAAGTGCCCTCTTGGGAGCCAAAACGCGCGCTTAAGTGCCCTTCTTTTCGCCCCTGCCCTTCAAAAAGTCTATGCACGCCACTGAAGCTGCGATAGTCCAACAACAATTTAGTTGAGTACTTCAAGAACAACTGAAACTACTTTCTCAAAAACAAAGAGGAAAATAGAAAAAGGTAAGTAAAAGACAGGTAAAACAAGATTAAACAAATAAAGTTACAAATAGCAACCAATAAGAAGATGACATCACATTACAGCAAATCTACACGAATGGGTTTTACAAGAGGTGATTTCATAGAAGTTGCTGATTCTGAACGCCTTTTCCCCTCAGGATGGAAAAAGCGCGGTCACCTTTATATCTTTATTTTATCAAATTAGTCTCAGGTTAATTCACATTTCTTTATAGTTTAATTGGAAGAAATTGATTTGGAGCTTGGCACCTCGGTCTTCCCACCGCTGCCTCGCTCCTCCACTCCTTCTCTCTGCAGCTGTGGATTAAAAAAAGGGGGATCGACACTTAAAAGAGAGAATTGCCAAGAAGTGATGAGAAAGAGGGCACGCACACAATAACCACATACAGATTTGGATGTAGGTTTGCGTCTGGGGGCGTGTTTAATTTATCCTCCCAGAGCAGATTAAAAGGTATGAGCTGTTAAAAATCTGTCCACCCCGGGGCCTTGGCTGCTCAAATAACGAGCACTCCTACACACCTTTCGCATCAATAGTATTAAAGTGTGTAGAGTAATGTTTCCGGCATGTTTCCCACCACATTTCGAAGGATCAAATGAGCTTTCAGCAGGTGGAAATGTGGCCGGAAAATGAAAATGAGAGAAAGCAGATTGTGTATTTTAAGCTCCGGCACGGAGAGAGCTGTTGTTTTTGTTTTCGTCCCACAGCTGAAGCTAAAGGTTCAGATTTCTTCGGTCCTTGTGTTCAATCAGACGCGGGCCTCTGGACTTTGCAGCTGTCAGAGAAATCTCCCGTCGACCAGCTGTTTCCGACTTGTGTTTGAGACTTAATAGTTCTCAGTTTAACCTGGTGAGCACACTGAGCACTGCTGCTGTGTGTGAGACAGCTTGTCGAGCTCCAAATCCAACCGGAATATCAGTTTTCTCACAGTTTGGTTTGAAAAACACTCAACCGAGAGCGATTCAAGAACAATCTGGAGATCTTTAGGTCACCGAACCCTCATGATGATGATGTAAATCCGCCGTGACGTCACTCATTGGTTCGTGGAGACTGTTTTGAAGCCTTAAGTTTGTTTTTTTGGATCCAGAGGTGATCATGTTTAGAGAAGAGATACAGGCTGGATGGGATTTCTTTATTGGATCTTGAACTCTGACACAACGTCGTAGCAACTTACGAATCACCAAGAAATCACACCCTGAAGCAAACCCTGCTTTACTGTCTATTCTACTCTCATAAAATACTCTCTGCTCTCTGTGTATTTATACATTTTCTTATTTAAAGTGAAACTCTCGCAAAAATGCAACCTAGGCTTTTTTTGTAAATGTACCCGAGTCAAACCTTCGTTTAAAAGCATAATTACAACAAAAGAGGCACTTTTAAGATTTACTGTATTTTAATTTTTGGGTGCTACGGGCACTTTTACAGAATCATCAAAATCTCTATTTTTAAAACACTAAGAAGGCTCGACACAACATGAAACTTTGCTCGTAGTATCACCAGGGTCTCTACACATGAACACGAGCATTGAGAACATAGTTTGTGTACACAGAAATTACTAAAAAGAAGGTTTTTGAACAACTCACGTTAGCAGTAGCTCGTTCCGCTCGCCGCCGTCCTGCCAGTGGAGAAGTGTCGATCTCAGAATGTGACGTAACCTGGAGGACAGTTACACAACAGTACACAAACAATGGGCCTCATTCATGAACCGTTCTTACGAACAAATTTGTTCTTAAGTCCCACTTACGAAGATTTTACAAAGATTGTGGCATTCATGATTTTTTTCTTATCTAAGATTTTTTTCTTAGGCAAGAACAAATCCTACGAACACTCAGGAGTACTCTTGCGCACATTTCAGTGCCGAAATGTTGGCATGGTTGTGTTTTCTTCTCTTGTGTAGTTCAATAAAATGTAATATTACAGTGATAATTCTGTCATATTTATTCATTTATTTATTTATTTAATATTTTTGGTAATTTACAAAGAATTTAAAATTCTAAAATAAATTAAATGTGCCAATGATTTAAGATAAATCAAGTAAATTGGAAACATGCCATCAATTAGTAACCCCCCCACCCTATTTATACGTGGCATTTCTCCATCCAAGGCCCACAAAACAATGGCATATATATTGCTGCTACGGCTTTCATCAATGTAAGAACACAGCTGCGAACAATTCCGAGGCTCACGAACTAGTTGGTGAATCTGACGTAGGGTTTTCTTAAGGAACCTCTTAAGAAAGAATCTAAGAAGATTCTTAAGAAGATATTGGTGAATGAGGCCCAATGCTTCTCAATGCTCGTGTTCATGTGTAGAGACCCTGGTGATACTACGAGCAAAGTTTCATGTTGTGTCGAGACTTCTTAGTGTTTTAAAAATAGAGATTTTGATGCTATCGTAAAAGTGTCCGTAGCACTCCCATTGAAAATGAGTTTGACCCAAAAACGAAATACAGTAAATCTTAAAAGTGCCTCGTTCATCGTAATTATGCTTTTACACGAAGGTTTGACTCGGGTACATTCACAAAAAAAGCCCCGGTTGCATTTTGGTGAGAGTTTTGCTTTAACTAGAGAGTCTCACACTGTCCTGTCATTCACTCGTCTCACTCTGGCATGGCGTGTCATCGTCAGTAGCACAGCGACACGCCCTCACTGTCAGCCAACCATCTTTCTGCCGTCTTCTTAAATATGATTGTCTCCTGTCTTTAGCTCTTCATCAGCTTCATCAGCTTCATCGTTTCATCTCAGAAGAGCCATCGACTGCTGATCTGTAGAGTCGAAGACTTCCTGATGAGAATCATTATCACAGATCATCTGCCAATCAGTAGTAAAGGAGACCCGGCTGCTGGTATATCATGAATTATTTAATGTCTTTTGCTTTATTTGTCTTTAATGTCACCTGAACCACACACACACACACACACACACACACACACACACACACACAGCCTGTTCGGTATAACATGTTATGGATCTGTTGTAGCATCATACAGCAACATTCGAATACTAATCGACCGATTACAACGCCTGCTCAATCGAACTTCATTAACACACAGACACACTCATGCATACATCAACAAACACACACCCACACTGCAGGATCAGTGTCGGTCTAAGTGAATTGTCATTGGCAGCCGATCCGCTCTCGTCCCTCCTAACCAATTCATTTGCAGTCTGCTCCAATCACAGCGGGACTGAGATGGAGGGACCGAGGCTGCGTTCATCAGCTGCTTCATATTCACGTCAGCAGAGTGCAGCACACACACACATTCTAATTATTTTCTAATTTTAGCTGGTTTCTTTTCATCTGGACCGGTCAGGCCTGAGGAAGGAAGGAAGGACGGAAAGGAGTTCAGCTGTAAACTGAAAATCAACTTTATCGCTCTTCAGGACTTCCAGCTCAGATCTGGACGTGCGTCTATTCCTCCAGTTCAAGTTCATCTATTATTACGAGCGACCACGTAAAGTCAGTCTTGATATTTGCTATAAACCAAATTATCGATCATCTACCTGACCTTTACAAGTCAAGATGAAACAGCTACATATCGTGATTTATTACACGGCTCTTCTTGATGCTGTAGAATGCTCCATTCACTTGAATGAGTCTTCCCAACGTTCGGCGGTCAATTATTTTCGTATAATTGACCGTTGCTAAGCATATTCGACCGTTGTCAAGGAAAGTGGCCTTTTTGCCTCTGATTCATGTATTTCGTAGCACTCCGCGCTCTCAAATCTTTGCTCCACAAGTAGTCTGATCACTTATCACCCCAGCGTCTTCGGTCGCTAAGCAACGTCAGCTGATCTGTAGTCTACTTCATATCGGAAAAAATATAGATCTATATATATCTGTGACGGCTTCAAATCATCTGCAGGACGTAACCTGACTCTCTTATCCGGAGGTGAACGAGATGGTGGTCGAGCTATGCTAGGCGACAAGGCTGGTGACAAGGCTAGCAAGCCGATTAAAACATTTTTAAGTGTGACGCCACTGGATATTTTTAAGGAGACCTCAGAACACTTTGCAGCCATGTTTGTGGTGATAAAAAGAGGATGTTTGTGACATGAAGTTGGGCGTCTCCTGTCGTATTGGCGGCAACCAAAACAGGTATTTTAAGCCAAGACATGATGTTTTTCCCAAACTCAAACAAGTATATTTTGGTGTCTAATCCAAACCAGACGATAAGCAAATTTACAACAACACAAGTAAGCTCAAAGTTTCAACATATCCACAGTTTCAGAAACACTTTTAAGTGAACAAATTCTATCCAGCAGGCCTGTAAATACAGTGTTTTCAAGGCTTGAGGTGGTAAAACCCCTGAAGACACACCAGAGGTAAAATGCTGTTAGCTGCTAGCGAGCTATCTAGTAGTCTTTGTTCTGTGCCACTTAAAGTTGCAGACATACACATTATAATTTGGTTTACACAAAGAAAACATGATTGAATACGTTCTTAAATACACAGTACGACCTGGAAAGTTGGATTTTTCATTTCCATCTCAACCTAAATAACGAGATTTCGTTTGCTGCTGTGGTTTAAAGGTACACACTGCAATGAATAAATAATAATACAGGCACTATGAATAGATAACGCCTTGTGATAGCTATCCTACCCTGCCATTATTAGACAACCTGGAAGACGTGGCACAATTATAACGACAGTCCTTCTTTGTCGTTCTTTTAGTTGACAGGCACAAGAGGAAATAATACCAGTGATTCAACTATTATTTAGTTATCACAAGGCATTCCTGCTTCCGTTTATTTCATTCTTTGAAGAGGACGTGAGGCGCCACGCTCGCTCTGTGATTCAGATGTACAATCCTGATAAATAAAAATACATATTTCCTTCTTTGAGTCAGAAACCTGAATAATTGAAATCATCTGTCCTCCTGTTTGTAATCTGGACAGAAGTAGACACCGCTTTCTTTTTAATGGCAGGCTGAGTCAGTCGCTTCTTTTGAATCTTCGCTTTTCACATATTTTTATTCATCAGGATTCATTCAGGTTTCTACTTTTTTATCCTGTTAATGGGTTTTGCCATCTTAAATATATTTTTTTTACGTGCTTCGCTTGGTACTTATATTGTTTTATCGCCGTGTTTTTATCCGTTTCCGTGTTGTGTTTTATGTCTTCTTTGCTAACTATGTGAAGCACTGCGACATAAATAAAGATCCTCTCATTATTTTAAGTGGTCACAAACACAAAATATTTGTGAAGAGTTGCTCGAGGAGATGCATCTTTTTTTTTTATGGCTGCTGTCATAAAAAAAATTAGATCTCCCCTCCCAGCAGAGCGTCTGAGAGGTAAATTGAACCTGTATCACAACGGTTGATTGTTTCTCTGCTGTTTATTATGACTATCAACCATCCTGACACAGCACAGCCACTGACTGTTGTGCCGATAGATCACTTCTGATTAACCGCCGTCTCTCCGAGGCCCGAAACAGTAGAAACAAACTACGGCAAAGTTTCATCTAACACAGGACTAGACACTGTTTATCGTGCTGCAGCTGTTTCAGTAAAACTTTTCTTATTCGTATATTCTCAGCTGGAGACGATGATCGGAGCAGACTGACTTGGAAGCGTTTTCTAAAATGTCGACTGTTGTGAAATGTTGAATTTCCTCAAATGTCGTCATCCAGGTAATTATAAATCCCAGTGCTGTATCGTAGGCAGCTGAACTTGTTTCACTTTCTTCAAGATGTTTCACCTCTCGTCCAGGAGGCTTCTTCAGTTCTAACAAAAAGGAGGGGAGATGCAGGGTTTTAAACTCTGTGTGGGAGTGTCCTTACAGGGTGCAGTGCTGAGTTCCCTCACCAGACAGCTTAACAACCATTCACACCTGGACTCACTTAGCTCTAGCAAACCCACATGAAGTCCGGTTGGGTGGACGATCCACAAGTGGCCCTCACAACTCTGAAACTCAGAGCTCACACGTGTCTTTAATGACTCTGTAAGGACACTCCCACGCAGAGTTTAAAGCCTGCAACTCCCCTCCTGTTAGTTAGAAATAAAGCAGCCTCTTGGATGAGAAGGGAAACGTCTTCAACAAACTGACAAAAGTCCAGTTGCCTACGACATAGCACTTAGAACTTCTTATTCATATATTCTCAGCTGGAGACGATGATCGGAGCAGACTGACTTGAAAGCGTTTTCTAAAATGTCGACTGTTGTGAAATGTTGAATTTCCTCAAATGTCGTCATCCAGGTAATTATAAATCACAGTGCTGTATCGTAGGCAGCTGAACTTGTTTCACTTTCTTCAAGATGTTTCACCTCTCGTCCAGGAGGCTTCTTCAGTTCTAACAAAAAGGAGGGGAGATGCAGGGTGTTAAACGCTGTGTGGGAGTGTCCTTACAGGGTGCAGTGCTGAGTTCCCTCACCAGACAGCTTAACAACCATTCACACCTGGACTCACCTAGCTCTAGCAAACCTACATGACGTATGGTTGGGTGGACGACCCACAGGTGGCCCTCACAACTCTGAAACTCAGAGCTCACACGTGTCTTTAATGACTCTGTAAGGACACTCCCACGCAGAGTTTAAAGCCTGCAACTCCCCTCCTGTTAGTTAGAAATAAAGCAGCCTCTTGGATGAGAAGGGAAACGTCTTCAACAAACTGACAGAAGTCCAGTTGCCTATGATATAGCACTTAGAACTTCTTATTCATATATTCTCAGCTGGAGACGATGATCGGAGCAGACTGACTTGAAAGCGTTTTCTAAAATGTCGACTGTTGTGAAATGTTGAATTTCCTCAAATGTGGTCATCCAGGTAATTATAAATCATAGTGCTGTATCGTAGGCAGCTGAACTTGTTTCACTTTCTTCAAGATGTTTCATCTCTCGTCCAGGAGGCTTCTTCAGTTCTAACGAACAGGAGGGATGCAGGCTTTTAAACTCTGTGTGGGAGTGTCCTTACAGGGTGCAGTGCTGAGTTCCTTTCCCAGACAGCTTAACAACCATTCACACCTGGACTCACCTAGCCGTAGCAAACCTACATGACGTACGGTTGTGTGGACGACCAACAGGTGGCCCTCACAACTCTGAAACTCAGAGCTCACACGTGTCTCTAACGACTCTGTAAGGACACTCCCACACAGAGATTAAAAGTCTCTCAACTCTGAAACTCAGGCCATGTCCGAACGTACAAAACAATCTTTTTTTCCCCCTTCTTCCTTGGCATCGTTTCAAGAATATTTGCGTCCAAATGGATGCATTGTAAACGACTCAACACGCTGTAGTTCATATTCCAGGCCTATAGGTGGCACTTGAATTTCACCAAAAACAGAGAAGCATGAGCATAAAGCTTGCGCACTGTATACAAACAGTCTGTAGAAGGAAAAAGCCCTTCGCCGTGGATCTAAAACCAGGAAAAGCTCCACTTGCATGAGAGCCCCCTCTATTGGTGGAAAACACTGAAAACAGCAAATTGCGTAGGTCTTGTCAGTCGTCTTGTTTGCTCTCTCATAAAATCCAAAGTGCTCCCACACGGTTGTAGTGAACCGGTGGCCAGAGAATCGGCCGCTCTTTGGGGGCTGCTAAAGCTGTTGCTATTTTGCAAAGAAACTAACATTACTGCTCTGTTTGTTGCGGTCCTACTTACTAAACAGTCCGGGCGACGTGCGCGCTAAGGTTATGGTAACATGTTTTTTGTTCCGGTCTTGCGGTAAAGCATCAACGTTAATTAATCGATGCCAAATCGTTACGTGACGCATCGCTACATCAATGAATTACCCACCTCTAGTGTCGATGGCCCCTCAGAGCTCACAGTGTCTTTAAAGGACACTCCCACACAGAGTTTAAAAGCCTGCACCTCCCCTCCATTTAGTCAGAACTGAAAGAAGTCCAGTTGCCTACGATACAGCACTCAGAATTTCTCATTCACATATTCTCAGCTGGAGACGATGATGACAGCAGACTGACTCGGAAGCCTTTTCTTAAATGTCAACTCACAAAAACAACATTTAGTAAAATTGTGTTTTCTTCACAAGGACGAAACAAAACGAAATACAAAGAGTGAAATGTTCCTGTGTTTTCTGAAATGTTCTTGTGTTTTCTAACATGTTGTGTTTTGACCCTCAGGGCCACTGTACAAAAATATGAAAGTGACTTGTGGTAATAAAAAAAAAAAAAAAAGGACATTTTGAAATGAAACTGCAACATATCCAGTGAACTGTTATTATGCGAATGATGTAAGTATTGGAAGAATTATGAAATCTTTATTTCACGTTTTTGAATTATTAAATAATTTATTGCTTCATCTTCACTCTCGTTTAACAATCACACACACACACACACACACACTGCAGTCGTCTTTTTGCATATTGCACATACTGCAGCTTCTTTGTCATCAGTCTCAGCACCCCCCTCCCTCCCTCCCTCCCGACCCCTCAGCATCAAACCCAGGCTGATTTTTGTGCTAATTAGACCCAAACAAACAAATAACAACAGACAAACGGAGCTGACAGGAGGGCTGATGGGAGCTCGCAGCCTGGTGACGGCTCATATTTTAAGAAATTCTTTTTATAGACTTAGAAATGAGTTTTCATGCAAACAGAGTCACAGACCAAAAGATAAAGGGGAACTTCACACAGAATAATCTCAACATAACCTTTAACTATTCAGAGAAATCTTCTGTTTTTAATGGACCACATGTATGAAATAATAATGAATACAGAGAACAGCTTCTTTTCACTTCATAAACATGGTTTTGCTTTTATTCGGAGCTTTATCAAGTGCATACATATCAACACAATCAACAAAACTCTCAAGTTTCTGTGTTTCCGTGTGCACGTTGAGCATCTGTGCTTGTTTCTGTGTTGTGTTCAGAGACATTCTGTAAAAAGTTCACGTGGACAGAACTTGTATTCAGACGGAGGTGGAGAAAGAAATATATGTATATACGTTTAAAAAAAGACCTTAATCTTTCCCTCTCCACTTGTCTGATTGTCTGCGTGTGTCTCTCCGTCTCTCTCGCTGCAGGAAGAGGCAGAAAGAAAACAGTGAGATAGCGGCTGTAACAGCTCGGGCTGCTGCCGGCAGCTGCAGACTGGCATTTCAGCTGATTGGCACTGCAGGCGGTTAACACTGCAGCGCATACAGGATGTTAATGGGAACCACAGCTCGGGGATACACTCGCATCCTGGCCTGTGTGTGTGTGTGTGTGTGTGTGTGTAATTGGTGGCTACTCTTTTAAACTTGCATTTTTCCAAAGGAAGCGTTTGAGAATCATTAAAATGTATGTGAGCGTGTGTTTGTGCGTTTCTTATCCGTATTACCACAGGCTGTAATTGTACATCTGCTGACAGACTCTCTCTCAGTGTGTCTCTATTTGATTAATTCCTGGAATCAAACTCTGCGCTCTTTCTCTCAATTATCTTTCAATTTATCATGTACAGAAGTCGTCCAGAATCAGTCTTGTTGCCTCGAGGTTGCAGGTTTGAATCCCTTGAGGAGACAGTTAAAGAAAAACATTCTCTTTTACCCTTTTGTGAGGTGACTGTGGCCACTTTCCTTTACTTTTTATGCTATTTTGAGGAAGCTCAACAGTAAATATTTCACTTGTTTCTGGCAACTGACGTTACAGGTTACTCTGCAGATAGAAAACATTGATTGGTTCATAAAATATAACAAATCGTTGTAGCTTTGACGACTTAAAAGCCTATAAAAGATATCAGGCGCTCCATCTCAATGAACTCCAAAATCAACACAACGCTACAAGAGGCTGCAGCCTTGCAAGTGAGGCTGCACAGCGAAAACTCTCGCCAAAATGCAACCTAGGCTTTTTTCGTCAATGAACCCGAGAACCTTTGTGTAAAAGCATAAATACAATGACAGAGACACTTTTAAGATTTACTGTATTTTGGTTTTCGGGTCAAAATCATCTTCAATGGGAGTGCTTCGGGTACTTTTACTATAGCATCAAAATCTCTATTTTTAAAACAGTAAGAAGTCTCGACACAACATGAAACTTTGCTCTTAGTATCACCAGGGTCTCTATACATGAACACGAGCATTGAGAACATTGTTTGTGTACATAGAAATCACTAAAAAGAAGGTATTTGAACAACTCACGTTAGCAGTAGCTTGTTCCGCTCGCCGCCGTCCTGCCAGTGGAGAAGTGTCGATCTCAGAATGTGACGTAACCTGGAGGACAGTTAAGGTGGAACGCTCCTAAAGCTTAGTTCCATATAAATGCACGGGTAATTCGTTGTTTTGTCGTTAGCGAAAAACAATATTGACCTTGAAGTTGAAAAAGGAGCCTCATATAAGAAACAATACTAAAGTCAAAAGCCGGAAAAGTCACGTGAGATCTTGCGTGGATAGTTGTTGCTGGAAGACAGTAGTTCCACCTTAACTGTCCTCCAGGTTACGTCACATTCTTAGAGCGGAACAAGCTACTGCTAACGTGAGTTGTTCAAAAACGTTTTTTTAGTAAACTCTGTGTACACAAACAATGTTCTCAATGCTCGTGTTCATGTGTAGAGACCCTGGTGATACTACCAGCAAAGTTTCATGTTGTGTCGAGTCTTCTTACTGTTTTAAAAATAGAGATTTTGATGCTATCGTAAAAGTGCCCGTAGCACTCCCATTGAAAATTAGTTTGACCCGAAAACCAAAATACTGTCAATCTTAAAAGTGTCTCTTTCATCGTAATTATGCTTTTACACGAAGGTTTGACTCATATACATTCACCAAAAAAGCCTAAGATGTATTTTGCCGAGACTTTCGCTTTAAGCTAAAAGCTTACCTCAGCATGCTAATATACAAGAAAGCTTAAAAAATGGCTAATATTTTGACCATTTGGTGTATTTGGTGGATCAATTACCTCTCATGTTTGCCGTTTTCACCTGAAGCTAACGTCTGTAGCCATGAAGAGAAACTGTGACAGAACGCCCAGCTGATCAGCCAACATCTGAGGAGGTGCAGCTCTTATTTTGTAGACTTCTGTAGTCTGATTATTGGAAAGGGCTTTCAGAATAAAAGGGGAGTTCAAATGATGAAGCAGCAGCCATGTGCAGTGATATGGATCAGCGAGGAGTCGTATCGAGAATCATTCTGCACTCATCCTCCTCCTCCTCTTCAGGCAACATCACACCACATTCACCTTTTCCTCCGTTTCATCACACTGCTGCTGTTTTCTTTGTGAAGAGTCTCAGTGTTTAAGTTCATATCGCTGATAATATTCATTTACTTTTACTCAAGTTAAAAGTTGTATAGCACTGAATCATGCTCTCTCTCTAATCAAGTGTTGTTTCGTTGCTGCACTTCCTTTCTTTCCTCCCACGGACGATGTTAGTTTCTCCTTTGACCTCCAAGTTTCTTTTGGCAATCTCTCTCTATCCACACACACACAGACACACACAGACACACACAGACACACACACACACACAGCCCCTGGGGTGAAGGAGGCTGAATGCTCAGTCAAGTAAGAAACAAGGGTGAGATCCGCTTTAACCTCTACCTCGCTCATCGCCCTCCGTCCCTCCCCAACTCACTTTATCATTATTTCTCTTTCTTACTCTCCATCCTCTCTCTCCTTCATTCTCTCTCTCTCTCTCTTTCTCTTTCTCTAAATTGTCTTTATTTGCAAGATAAATAACACTGACAGCTACCGAACACACGATCAATAATCTAATTCTAATTGTTCAGATTCCATATCTGTAGCTTGGAAACAGTAAAATATTAATGAGTTTCTGTTCTCTCTGATTTAGATCTGAATCTCTCAGCCAGGAGGAACTGCAGCTTCTTTTGCTTTATTTTTTTCCCTGATATTTGGTGATATTCATGTAAAATAAAGGCAAAACAACAACATACATCCTTCATTAATTCATCAGTCGCAAGCAAAACATTCAGAGAGAGACTTCTTTTCGAACAAGTCTTGTTGTTTATCTGCGTAGGAATCATTTCCGTAATGTTTCCGGAGACTTAGAGGAACAACCTGAGTCCTTCAGTATCAATTAAAACACTCTGACAGTTACAACTGCTCCCAAAATGTATGTTGCAGCCGTAACATGTCAAACTTTTGGTGAGTATAAATCATTTACACACCTAAACATGTCAACATAGGGGCTGTGGTTTAAAACTGAAGGAATTCCCTTTTATGACAAATGACAAACTGAACTCTGCTGGAGAAGACGTTCAGGGATTTTCAGTAAAGTGACGACACTAAGCTCACGTGTGGTTACAAGAAGACGTGTCGCTCAGGAGAAACACTTCTGATCTTCAAGCATTCGTGAGTTACTTGTCAAACCACGACAGGTAGCTGGTTCGGGGACGAGCGATGTGGGAAGATGATCTCCCCTCATATTTACAGACATGACTCCAGATAACAGCGCCTCGTGTGAGAAGCTCGACGTCCTGCTGGTTCTGTGTGACTGCTGCACGCAGAGCGAGTTCCCTCCGTGTTAAACATGCTTGATGTTTGTCGCCGGCACAACTTCAGAAACAACAGAATACAACTGCAGCCACGTGCAGCTGGAAAACACCTGATCTCCGGTCGTCTCAGGGAACAACGGACCCGGACTGAAAAGATCAAACTGGCCTCTCTCTCTGTCCTTCTCGTCTCCTTCCTTCATCTCTCTATGTCCAAATGTTCCTCTGTTAAACACAAACTCTTGTTTGACACCTTATATGTCTAACACACACACACACACACACACACACACACACACACACACGGCGGATGTGTTTAAACAGGATTAGCTCCAAACAGTCCCGCAGCCTCACGCTTAAATAAAACCCTGACTAAATACTTTAATGAGGCAATTGGATGCAAAGTCATGACACTCTGTCCCTGCACACACACGCACACAGTTACATGCACACAAACTGCTTATGCATGCATATTTGCTTATACAAATATTAATAAATCCTGTTTATGTGCCAGAATTTAAATTCAGGTAAACACATACAGTATCTGCACACACACACACACACACACACACACACACACAAAAGTGTCTTTTGAAGGAGATAAGGGGACACAAAGAGTCGGGAAGGAGGCGAAAGAGGAGAGGAAGAAGAAGAAGAGCGGTGAGGACGAGGATGGAAGTCATCAGAGGAGCAGGTGGATTAAAAGTCCTGTCCTGTCGACATCTCCTCTCTAACAGGTAAGGAGAGGGAGCACGGAGGCCGTTAGCTTGATGATATCCAGTTTATTCCTTATTCTCAAACCGCAGATTCTCAGAGTAAACTCTCAGGTAAAAGATATTTAACCCAGGTTAACCTACTGCAAGCCCACGGCTACAGGAAGCGCTCTTAGCCTGGAGCTAACAGCTTCCTCGGCCTGGAGCTAAGTGCTGTGTGAAAAGCATTTATGATACTCTGCAGCCTCGGCGGGTCGTGTTGCTTAACCAGAACCACCAGAACAAGTGTTCTCTGTGGTACCAGGACACTTATCTTCTTTCTTACAGGGATTGTTAAGGCGTAAGTGATTCTATCTAGTCTAGAGACTGGAACTACACTACATGTTAACAACTACTTCCTGGTAGAAAAACCTCTGAACACACAGAAGCTTACAAACAATTTAACTGTCATTTAAATGATGTGACTACAAGAGGTTTACATCTTCTTACCCTTGCAGTTGGTCAGAGGCACACTGTTGGATAGATATCAAAGATGCTAGCAAGGCAACACAGTTAGGGGTGTAAAGATTCACTGATTCGAATCGGTAACTGTTTTTTAAACGTTAAAGATGAGACTACATCGGTACGCAGACCCCTGTATCGATATAAATTTACTATCAACCTGTAGATGGCCAGATTGTAAAGTTACGTATCGGTTGACGGAAGCTTTGCTGCTAAATCTGCAGAGGATCTCAAACGGAAAAACCACAAGAACAACATGTCCGACAACTCCGACACTGTTTACAACGCACCAGCTAATCTGACATCTAAAGTTTGGAAGAGATTTGGATTTTATAAGAAGGAGGGACATTTGGACAAAAGTCTGGCCATTTGTAAGTTCTGTAAGTACAGCGGTAGCACGACAAATCTGAAGACTCACCTGGGGAGGCGGCATGGAGAAAACTACGCGGGCGACGAGGAGTCTGTGGATGCTAACGTTAGTAACGTTACAGCTAGCATAAGCAAGAACACGCAAGACAACAGACAAGTTTTTCCAGCTAAAACTTGGCCACAACTCGGCGAGGTCCAAGGTCATCACGGCATCTATAGCCCGTTTTATTGCGAAGGACTTACGACCTTACGGTGTGGATGAGAGTGATGGCTTTCACTTTTATAGAATTGCTTATTGTAATTTATAATGGAAAATGAATGTCTACATTAAACAAATGTTAAGAACTGTATCAGATTGCATTGTATCGTATGTGAAATGAGATGGAGAGTAGAGTTATTTTCTCATGAGCTTACACAAAATCGGATTGGATTTTGAAACCAGTGAAGTCGCCCCCTGCTGGTCATTACACAGAACGCAGGTTTAAGGGCTCTTGTGATTTTCAGACCCAGAAACTTCCTCCATATGTCATACAGTTACTGGTTGGTACATTTAAGGGTTTCAGCATTTGTGAACTCTTTGTGATATATTTCAGGTGGGCGGCTGTGGCTCAGGGGTAGAGCTAGCGTCTTGTTATCGGAAGGTCGCTGGTTGGATTCCCCCTGGTCTGCATGTCGAAGCGTCCTTGGGCAAGAGTGTATGCATGTGTGAATTACTGTAAGTCTCTCTAGACAAAAGCTTCTGATAAATGCCCTAAAATGTAAATGAAGTATTCACACGTTTGTCTTCAACGTACGAAACTCAAAGTCGTGTGTTTGTCGATTGTTTCCTGGAGGAGATTTGTTTCGATGTGTGTCTGACAGGAAAGGTTGTTACACATCACTGATAAAAACACATCACACCAGAGACATCACAGGAAAACTCTTTCCTGTGTTGAATTATTTCACTGTGTTGAAATGTTGTGTTTCGTTAGCAGCGGGAGAATCTGAGCGTGAGACACGCAGCTCCAACATCCCGTCTGGTCTCTACATGACGCTGCAGCAGCGTCTCTATAAACCTGTCAGCAGTAAAGATGCTCATGCTTCTCTCGTGTTTTATGTGAGCGTGTCCTTTTTTTTACTGGGTGTAACACAACCATAAAACCAGACACTAATCTAATAGTCTGTGAGCACGCTGCACGAAACAGAGTGTGTGTGCAGGTGTGTGTATGTGTAAGCGTCACTGTCTTTATGTGTGTTTTATGTTCTGCTCCCGTGTTGTCCAATCACTCTCACCCGTATGAAACCACAGCTGCTTCCAGGTCTGCTTTTATGTGTGTGTATTATCACAGTATGAACCAGTTAACATAAAGCTGTTTATAGAGGCTGAGGCTTATTATCTTGTTCACAGAGGATCCGACTACAGCGACGTTTTATTAGAGGAAACCTCTTTCACCGTGTGTGTGTGTGTGTGTGTGTGTGTGTTTGTGTAAAGACACTCATTTTAAAGCCTCAGCACTTAATTATAATGGACCCACGTGTATAATGGTGGATGCATTTTTATAAGCGAGTGTGTTTTATATGTTTAAACAGTGATAGATGGTGTCAATTTCTTTTCCGCGTCGTAAACAAGACGTATTTATCTCCTTGCTATTGTCTCACACACACACACACACACACACACTTTGCACACACACGGATAGCATGCATGCACATACACATGAGCACACTGCTAACGTTAGCGCTGCATCGATGTCGGGATATCAGGCAGCAAGTCACCACAAGAAACACTCTTAATAAAGAGAGTTTACGAGACAGCATAAGGGAAACGTGACAGGGAGGAGGAAAGTGAGATGGAAATCCTGTGGTTCTAAGCTTTTATCTTAAATTGTGTTCTCTAAAATGTTTTAAAGGGATATTCCGGTGTAAGTTTAATCCATGGTCTAACACATGGTGAAACTGTGTTAGACTCCCTCTTGAGAGATCAAGTTAGCAGACCGCTAATTTACAGAGTTTTATCAACCTCAGAAACGACCGCACGACAACAATACACTGCAGTAAATGGATCCAAATATAAACCGCCACCAAAAAGCCACAAATAATGCTCAGAACAGCACCAAACTTCAGCAACAGTACAAATAGGGTCTCAGCACATAGTCCGGGGCATCTAACCTCCGCTAGCTTAGCTGGATTTCTACTGAAAAGCTGACTAAATTTACCACTCTTCTGCAGCAGCTTCCTGTTGACGGGAAGTCCAGACGAATCGATTACCGAGTGCAGTAGAGTTCAGCAGCTCATGGATGAAAATGTATGATTATGACTCCATGGAAAAGCAATCAATGTTCATATGTGTCTTGCCTGCCAGTTTATAACAGTTATTATCGAGAGCGGACAGGGAAAAGAACGGAATTGAGCATTTCTAACCGCACTCGGTAATCGTCGCGTCGGGACTTCCCCGACCCGGAAGCTGATGGAGGAGAGTTGAAATCTGTTTTTAGCTTCACAATAGAAATCCAGCTAAGCTAGCGGTGGTTAGATGCCCCGGACTATGTGCTGAGACCCTATTTGTACTGTTGCTGAAGTTTGGTGCTGTTCTGAGCATTATTTGTGGCTTTTTGGTGGCGGTTTATATTTGGATCCATTTACTGCAGTGTATTGTTGTCGTGCGGTCGTTTCTGAGGTTGATAAAACTCCGTAAATTAGCGGTCTGCTAACTTGATCTCTCGAGAGGGAGTCTAACACAGCTTCACAGTGATTTAGACCATGGATTAAATTTACACCGGAATATCCCTTTAAGTGTCACAGCAGTGCCACCATTACACTAGTTTCTACAACTCTGCACCTGATAATATGTATTTTGAGGTATATTTTAGGGTCATTAATAGTGGATCATCAAATCAATTCCTCTACATATGCTTTTTAATATCTTGATCTTGGGCCGAACACTTCCTCTGGATGAAACGGCAATATGAACCCATCTTTCTGGAGCCGGATCAAAGTGTTAAACCCGCTGATGGAGGCACCAGAATACAGGAAATGACATCGACTCCATAAACATAGTGATCCGATAAAGGAGGAGGACAACAAATCAAACTGCTGAGACAAAAGGCTGGAAGCTCAAAGACATCAGAAGTGAAAAACAGTCCAGAGCCTCTGCAGTAAGTTGGGAAATACAGACAATAACACACACACACAGACACACACACACACACACACCGGATAGTCACCAAATAGTGTACAAATCTACAATGTGCAGAAATACACTGTGTGTGTTTGTGTGTAAGTATTCTTCTGAATTTAAGTGCAGTCACACATCCCTCTACATAAGTGTCACCATATGACACACACACACACACACACACACACACACACACACACACACACACACACTTCATACTGACACACTCTATATCCACACACACACACACACACACACACACACACACACACACACACACTCTAGTCTCTCCATCATTGTGTCAGTGCATTCAGCACACACCCACAAACACACACAACAACAACACAACACGCTCACATATTCTGCTTCCTCAGTCATTCTGTCCAACACACGTGTATCTACACACACACACACACACACACACGCACACACACACACACAGACACAGACACACACACGCACAGCGCCAACAGGAACAATACCGAGGGGTGTCAGGATGATTGACCATCCCATAAGCCTCTATGCTATGAGCCGCTGTGTCCCACAATGCACTGCAGCAATTCTGTAAACCACCACTTAAAAGTTTCTCGGAAAATGTCACCGAGCTCCAAACACCAAAACAGCCGTCAGTGTGAGACGCGTCATTAACTGGAGCCCCATTGGTCACCGCTGAGCGTCACATGACATCATCAGAAAACATCTTCAGATATCTTTTAATTCAGAAGGTTTCAACAAGCGTTTCAGAGATAATTTATCCTCAACTAACGAGCTTTGTTCGACTCACATGATTCCATTTCATCAGTTTTGGCGTCGAGCCAACACATTTGGACTTCACTCTCCCCCCGTGGCTCATCTCACACTTTGAAAACTAAGAACTGGTGGGTGGAAGAACAACCGAGTGTCAAACTCTGCTTCAGGGAGGCGTCGGACGCAAAGGCCAAACTGTTAAAGGTCAACGACGTAAATCTTTCTACACACCCAGCTTGATACTCGGCTGAATCCACAGAGATCAAAGTAGATGAAGCCTTAAACTCACCAGATGAAAGTTATTCTGCACAGATTCTGTTGAGACAAGAAACCAACAATAAATAAATAGAGTGAAATATTAATGATTATTACCTCAGAACAAAAATAAATTGCTGGACTGATGATAAGTTTGGTCATCAGGGTTCAACTGAAATACTTTTTGAACTAAACATCATCAAAGTCATCAGGATTCGTCTATTGATAATTCACTGAGGACTTGATGGTTTCATCAACCAGCTGACACTGTCATCCCTAAAGCTACGTCGCTAACAACTACGCTAATAAATCTAAAGTTTGTGGCAGAAGTGTAAAATATTTCAGGTTGTGAACTAAGCAGTGATCCAGTTATCCACTCTGTGATGGGACACTGATCTGACTGACATTTTCATTCCTTGTTTCTATCTTAAAGGTCCAAATTGTTGGGTTGGCTGCCAGCATCAGTTATCACGTATTGGGAATAAGACTCAAACATCTACTTTCTTAAACACTGGACCGTTAAGATGTCATAGGATTCTGAGTACATCCCCATTTTTGCAGCAGTTCCTCCAAGAAACACATGTTCCAGCAAGAAGAGGGAAGAAGAAACCTGCTAGCTGTTAAACATCAATGTATAAAGGATTCCAACCAAACTAAAAATCAGCTTTGTACACGTATCTTTGAGTACAAAGAACGTTTATCGTCTTTGTGGAAGTGACTTAAATGTGTTAAAGCTTCACGCCAAAGAAAAACATCTTCAGAATCAGCATTAAAAAGAAGTAGACGAAAAAGAGGATGAAGACTGACGAACAAATCAAGATTTTTGGATCATCTTCGTGGTGTTTAAGTTGTCTCAAAACCTGCAAACAGACACGAGTGACGACACGTTTCTGCTCCGTTGGACAAATTTGATCGGGGGCTGCTTCAATTTACTCTTTCGAGAGTCTGGATGTTTGGATGGTGGCTGATGTCTCCCTTTCTGTACTTGTCTCACATTAGACACATAAGCAAATAATGTAGGTAAGAAATGACCAAGAGTATGATAGCTAGAATGCAAACCATCAAATGAATCACTACCTTTAACCCTCAGTTCATAGTCCATACAGGAACACAGAGACCGATGTAGAACCCAAACCCTGATATTGACAGACTGAGGAACAAATCAGCGTCAGTGTGTTCAGTTGTGCTGCGAGATGACAAAGCCGACAGCAGTAAGATTAAACACAAGAAGGGTTGGAGGAGGCAACAATCTTCGAGCATACGCAGCTTGAAAACTTGACTCAAGTGTTTGACCCGCATTGTTTGAACAGATAGTCTCACCAGCTGAGCTTCAAAGCCCAAAAAGATCCTGCCTCCCGCCTGGATCTCCGCAGGGAACCTTTGAACGCAGCCGAGTTAGAACAGGCAGGTCAAAGGTGATCGAGTTCATGGAGAAAAAAGGCACGACGATACTTTCTGCGAGTTCGAGAACATCACAGACTCATTATACGGAGCGCAGGAAGTGGATCTGAGGCTGGATTCTCTCCTTCATGATTGCTGAAACAAACAGCCTTTATTATAATAAAAACCTGCCTGCACGTCGTTTCTGATCCGGCTATTGTTCCCTTTGTTCCAAACGTTCAGAGCTGCTCTTTGGGAAACTGTTCATACTGTTGCCACCTGCCAACACTAACAGCCGCTCGCTGCGGAAAGAAAGCTTTTGGGTTTGTGGTCACAATTAATCCCAACAACTGTGTTCGCTTCAGCGAGACAACAACAACAACAACAAAACAAGAACAACAGGGTTTATTCAAGCGAGGAGGAGTAACGCTCTGGAAAGAGGGCGAAGGAGGAGAGTATGTGTTGCTGCCGAGCGCAACGAAGCGCGGCTGTGTCAAGTCATATGAATAACACACACACACACACACACGTTAATTTCCATAGATGCACAAAGCAAACACACACTGTGAGACTGTGCTTCTATTCTACTCCAGTGAAGGGGTTAGGCCACGCCATCTTTATAAAACTGTCAAAACTGTTGGAAATGTAGGAAACAAAGCAAAGTGAGCTGCTGGTACAAACTTACAGTAGTTTCACTTCTGTATAGCTGTGACCTGACTTAAAGGGTCAGTTCACCCAAAACACACATGACAAAAAAAAAACAAAACAACAAACCCATGAACACTTGTTTTTAACTCTTACACTTGCTGCTGACACAGATGGATTTGTTTGGCTTGTATTAAAGCGAAACTCTCGCCAAAGTGCAACCTAGGCTTTTTTTGTGAATGTATCCAAGTCAAACCTTCGTGTAAAAGCATAATTATGATGAAAGAGGCACAGATTTACAGTATTTTCGTTTTCGGGTCAAACTCATTTTCAATGGGAGTGCTTCGGGTACTTTTACAACAGCATCAAAATCTCTATTTTTAAAAAAGTAAGAAGTCTCGACACAACATGAAACTTTGCTCGTAGTATCACCAGGGTCTCTACACATGAACACGAGCATTGAGAACATTGTTTGTGTACACAGAGTTTACTAAAAAGAAGGTTTCTGAGCAACTCACGTTAGCAGTAGCTTGTTCTGCTTGCCGCCGTCCTGCCAGTGGAGAAGTGTCGATCTCAGAATGTGACGTAACCTGGAGGACAGTTAAGGTGGAACGCTCCTAAAGCTTAGTTCCATATAAATGCAGGATAATTCGTTGTTTAGTCGTTAGCGAAAAACAATATTGACCTTGAAGTTGAAAAAGCAGCCTCATATAAGAAACAAGACTAAAATTAAAAGCCAGAAAAGTCACGTGAGATCTCGCGTGGATAGTTGTTGCTGGAAGACAGTAGTTCCACCTTAACTGTCCTCCAGGTTACGTCACATTCTGAGATCGACACTTCTCCACTGGCAGGACGGCGGCGAGCGGAACAAGCTACTGCTAACGTGAGTTGTTCAAAAACCTTCTTTTTAGTAAACTCTGTGTACACAAACAATGTTCTCAATGCTCGTGTTCATGTGTAGAGACCCTGGTGATACTACGAGCAAAGTTTCATGTTGTGTCGAGCCTTCTTACTGTTTTAAAAATAGAGATTTTGATGCTATCGTAAAAGTGCCCGTAGCACTCCCACTGAAAATGAGCCGAAAACCGAAATGCAGTAAACCTTAAAAGTGCCTCTTTTGTCGTAATTATGCTTTTATACGAAGGTTTGACTCGGGTACATTCACAAAAAAGCCTTGGTTGCATTTTGGTGAGAGTTTCACTTTAAGAAAGGTGTCAGAGATTTTGTTCTTTTTGTTGGGTCTTTCCATTCTCACATTTACACATTTCAGTGGATTCTTTTCTTCCTCTCAGCGCAGTTTAAACACAGCAGCAGTCTGACTTGTGTCTACATCTCAAGGTGTATTTAATAATTCAGCTTCTTATTTCAGCCCGGTGTAAATGGACTCCACTGAGAACCGACTATGAACTAATGTCTCTCACACAACTAGGAACCAATGTCCCTTTTTCACTGCCAATACCCACATTACTGCAGAATTAAACTTTCAGCAAGAAGCTCATCACTTATTTAAATAGTATTTATCCAAGGAACGTTTGTTACGCATGAGCTCTCCGGTTTCTAAAAACCATCCTGCTTCACATGCATGCCTGGAGCCGACGGATCCCAGTTCAACCACAGTCTGTTTGGCTGGTGAGTAGCTCCACTGGAGCTGTTCTGGGGTTCAGTGTCCTGCTCAAGGGCAGCCTCACAGTGCTTTTCACCGGGGGTTAGAGAGACTAATCTCTGACTGTATTCAGCTAGGTCTTTGGTTTTGCTCATACAAGGACAAACATGGCCATCGCTTATTGTGATTCAAGAAGTTTGTTTATTCCTGCAAGGTACAAAAAGAAACAGACTGAACTTGAATTTACTGATTAGTTGTATTTTTTAGGATGGAACCTATACTAAGTAATTTGGAATTTTATACATATATCTATAATTGAAATTCCTAATCCATTTTTCTGAAACAGACTGGAACAAGATGTGATTATGCAAACACAAAGAGACAAGGATAAATTCCAGGGTTGGAAGGTTCCCCGTGGACAACATAACAAAAACTGATGGAAAAATAACATCAACAACAAAACATGAGCATGTTAAGTCCAATCGAACTGTCAGACGAGCACATTTTTTCTGTTTAGTTTGGAACAGAACCATATATGTTGATGAAATATAGGCTACACATTCATACCATGTACTTCCGCCATCATTATTGGTTTGTATCACAACGCAGTCCTACCACAGGGGACGCTTTCCCCAGTAAACACATCGACCTCTTCGCGGGGGCTGCAGGGTAGTTAGTTGGTTTGTTTTCTTGATAGATTATTATTGGATTTTCTCAGCTTTCACATAATCCTTTAAATTCAAGTCTGGGTCAACTATAGTGCTAATAATAACAATTTAGCACACTAGCTAAAGCAGCATCTCTGTAACCTGACTCACATGATGTAGGCTGCGGGTATAAGTCACTAGCCGTTTTTATACTGGGCAGCAAGCTGCCAATTTGGCCGTCTTTTTTGCGGCTAGGTCTGCAGATTCAGACAGAAGGAGGTATATTGGGGGTCTGTTTTGGTCCGCCAATTTGCCACCTCGGAGAGAACACTTATTTCCACCTCCATTGCTATCTAAATTTGAGCCGTCGATGTGCCGGCCCCTGCGCGAGATGCGTGGAGGTGTCGATGACCTGCACTGTTGTGCGACCCACAGCTGGGGAGTTTTAAAACCAGGAAACAGCTGATCACAGCAGTCAGTCCATCACTTCATCCGCGGACGTCAAGATGAGCAGCTGGACAGCCGCTGAGATCCAGAAGATGCTAGCGTCTCCTCGGTCTCTGTAGCTGTCTTCGTTGTCCGCTTGTTGTTGTAGCAGCAAGCTACTAACGGTCGCTACTTTCAAATTAAAAGCCCCCGGCTAAGAACCCAGATCTAAACTCCAATGGGGTGTAATGTAAAGCTCTTATTTTGAAGACAAATTCGACCTTCTTCACTGTTCATGCCCAACTTCGTGCTTTACGCCACGTCACATGTTTACGCCTACCTCAGTGGTGGCCAAGTGGCGGCTTTTTGGAAAAGAAGGAATATTACACCTCAATTTTAGAAAGAGGAGGCGCAATGTGCCGCCTTTACCTTGCTGCTAATGTGCCACCTTTTCTATCTAAAACGGGCTACTGGGTATATTTCGGTTGGACGAGTGTGATTAGTTTAAAGAAATATCAATAATCCTGAGCATTTTTTCCCTCTATACCAGAATATGATAATTGATCATTCAGATGTTTTTCTATCACTGGCACGTCGCTGAAATGAAGCATGAAGATCTGAAGGTCTGGCTGTGTGGGAATAAATCTCAGTTCTCCCAGATCATAGAAGCAATGAGTGATACAACTTTGCTTAACGAGGTTACAGGCTAACGTCATCTCATGCTAACTGAGCCGACACGTCTCCACAGCATTTTGCATAAGACTTGAGCGATAAACAGAACAGAGCTGTGTCATAGTAACCTACACTGAGAAGCACACTCGGGCCAAACCTTTGACTGAACGCTTTGGAGGTATAACAGGAACGATCAGCTGCTGACGGGCTCCAGGGAACTGACTGCTAGAGGTCTTGGATGCCCTGGGCTGTTTACGGCTAACTGCTGTAAATGAGGTGCGTGGGACGATCGTCTTAACATCAAGAGGAGTGAGTTTGCCGCCATCTCTGAATCATGAATCTTGGCACAGTAGATCGGGAAAAACTCGGTACCCAGCTCACTTTTCAAGCAGTTAAAGGTCATCACAGGCCAGAACACTAGCGCTAGTTAGCAGCCAAGGTTGGTTGGCTTCTGGAGGGGGTTCCTGAAAGTTGAATGTGAAACATAAATTTTAATAAAGCATGCTTCTCTCTCTCCCAGCTCCCTAACCTCGACCCAACTTAAGTGTCTACAAGCAAATCCTGCAGGGACACAAAAGCTACGCATCAAATATTCAGCGCCCGTCGCTGTTTCCTGCACAGTGAGACCGCGGCACGTACCGGAGATGTTACGAAGTGCGGGTTTCTGAAGCATGAGCCGTGTTTGGGTGCAACTGTGGTCACATGGTGCCAGAAACTTAAGAGTGTAAATTATTCAGGTTTTTTGAACAAGAGTTTTTTTTGTTCTTTCACCACAGTCTGGTAAGAAAAGGATTCACTCATGTTCATTGTCCTATTCTTTGAAGAAGGCTCTTAACGTATTTATAAATCTCATTTCTTTCCACACAAAAACAGAATAACTTCTTCAAATTTTTGGAGATCAGAGTTGAGAGGTGAAGGTTTTTCCATTAACTCTCCTCTTTTCTTCTTCTTCGTCTGTGCTTCACTTGTGTTTTGAATCTCCATCCTTGCTCTTTTTTTCCTCCTCTTACATTTTAATCTTCTCTCATGCACTTTATCACCCCGCTATCTGCACTCTAGGTTAATTTCTTTCTCATTTTCTCTATCTTTGCTTTACAGTGCCGTCTTTCTCCTCCTCCACATCTCTTTTTCGTCTCTATTCCGTTCCTCAATCATACTTTTGCACTTCTTCTTCACTCCTTCCTTCCCATCATTCCTTCAAATCTTCAAACCGTCGAGTTCTTCCCCTCTTCCCTTTGCCTCTTTCTGCCCTCTCCTTTTATTTCCCACTCCTCCTCTTTTTCCACCTCCCCTCCTTTCTCTCGTTCACCCAGCTCCTATAATAAGACCTGAAGGGCGACGCTTTTTAATTATTTCCCCCCTTCTTTCTCCAAATGAGCACTCTCCATCATAACCTAGCTCGGCCATTCTGTGTTATTTTCTGTTAAATAACCAGCAGGATGAGGGAACTTCCACCGCAATTCTGAATCAAATGACATTTTTTCCAAACCAATTTGACCAATGAAGTCATGGGCGTCTGGAGAATTGCGCCCGTCTATTAACTCAACTTAATGTTTCCTAATGTGCAGCTCGGCGCTGAAACGACACGTCTTCTTCCCCCACTTCAAAATTCCCAGGAGATGAGACGGGTGGGCGGCTCGCGACCTTTTGACTTCCAAGCAATGGATTCTGGGTAAAAAGCCGCGAGGTGAAAAGGTGACGGAGAGGAAATAAAAGGGGAAATGTAAGTGTATTGATGTGTTCGTGTGGGCGTCAGTTAGACAGAACGAGGCTGAGAAAGGAGCTAATAAAGCGAGCGCAGACTGTGTCGTAACATGAGAGAGAAAACTGAAAAACAGACAGAAAGCCTGTAACAGAACAGAAGACAACATCGTTAACATGCACAGACACAACCATCATTGATGAGAACAAAATCCCACCTACAGAAACTCAAATAAATGATGCACAGCAATTACATGCTGATGGACGGTCAGCAGAGAGCGGCTCGTTCCTCTTATCTTCTTACTCAAATCCTCTCCGTGTAACCATTTGCTGCAGTTTACATGTTTATCACTTTTCAATTAGCTGCATGTGAGCGGATTATAACGTGACCTGAAAGATAAGACCTTCCCTGCATCTTTACGTTGTCTATACAAGCCTGCAGGACGAAGATGTTTAATGCTTTGGATTCCTTTGTGAAGCTGTGGCGGTTCTAGACCAGTTTTAATAGCGGGGCCAGGTTGGGGGCGGCTTTTTTGTTGGGTGCATACAACCCGGGGAAAAAAAAAACAAGTGCCTCATTCAGACACGGGATGGATAAGACTTAAAACCGTGTTTATGATTTCAACATTTTTAAGTGGGTAGTAAACTGCTGAGGCGCTTTATTTCTGCCTTTTCCTTCAGTACAAAATCATAGCAAAGAATCCACAGGGGGGTCCGGACTAGGCCTGCACGATATGAGGAAAATCTGCGATGTGCAATAACACTGTTCAATATTGCGATGACGATATAACTTGCGATAAATAAACAAATATTGAAGTTTGCATATTATTAATTACACAGTTAATGATGGCTAACGTTAGTTTTGAATTGTTCGTGTAGGTCTTTATGGTTGTATTGCAGGTGGTGGTGGAGGTTGGTTGTGTTTCCTCTAGAGGTTGCAACAACTGCTCGGCATGTTTTACACAGTACCTGTGTTTGTAACATGTCGTCTCTCCTGAATCCAAAATAAGTCCATGTAGCAGAAGTGCTGTTTCTTTTCACCACAAGTCTTCATCGACCACATTTTCATGGCTTTTCTTTCCTCCCTCAGCCGTCATAACCTGGCAACCACCAAACTGATGCTGATTAAATTTTGTCAGGGTAGCTAACGGCTAGTTGGGGCTTCAACTGATTGGCCCTTGTATCCGGGGCTCCGTCTGATGTTGGCATGCTCAAGGTGCATGCATGGCACATGTAAACAAACTGATTGACAGGAAGTCTTTTGCAATGTGTTTATTGCATATGTTCATATCGCGATGACGATGAAAATTCGATTTATCGTGCAGACTCAGAGTTTTGTGGGCACTGGACCCTGTTGGCCCCCTTAGAACTGCCACTGTTGTGAAGGACTGTTGGATCTACCGTGACACGCAAAAAGATGTGACTTTATCCACAGAAAGCCTCGTTTCCACTCTGCTAACGGAGCGACAGCAGCTGGCTTAAGTTTAGAAATGGAGTCCGCTAACATAAACTGACGACCGGCTTCCAACACTGTTAACACAGCGCAAGCTGTTAATGGAGTTGTCTGAAGTCAATTTACATTCATCCCCAATCCTTTATGAAACTGGTAGTTGACTAATTGAGAATGACACTCAAAAAATAAGTGTCTTTCCTGAAGTTTCTGAAGAAAGACAGTTTGCCTTCATGGCAGTGTTGCTTTAATAATTGCTCACCTTCATGCTTCACCTTTCTGTTTCTCTCTCCCTGTATGTGTCTGACATACTGACTTTTTTCACCTGCACATACAAGTTTGAGCAAAACAACGGCATACGTTGGCCTAACAAATGAGGAGAGGTCGCATCACAGCCAGTGAGTTTACAGGACAGATGTTATATCAGAAAGGATCACCAAACTAATGACCGTGGATGAAATAGAATAGATAATTAAAAGTAGAAAATCCTAAAATGGATCGGAAAGTCTCTGAATATACCTGGGACAGCCCACCCAAGCAAAGTCTATGTGTGGGAAACACCGTATGGCATGGGACTGTCCAACTTAGGTGCCGAGACTTTTAACTACTTTTAACTTTATAACTTTAACCACACAAGCTTGTGTGCTTGCGTGTTTTTTTGTTGTTGTGCATCGAGTTCAATGTCGAGTCTGTGCTGTAAAAACAGGGAACATTAGAAATCAGCAGATCATGTAGGTCATCAGTTTGTTTTCACGTTTGTTTTGTCATTTAAGGAATAACTTTCTGAATTAGACACATTTTGCCAGGAGCTGATGATAGAAGAAGCTAAGGGAATGAAACATAAGCCAGAAAAAAATCAGTGGAAGTGTTTTAGAGGCTGTGAGAGAATTTCCCCAGGATTGTTTTCACTTTTTCCATCAGCAGTGATCCGTACTAACAAGATACAACAGAGAAAAAAAAACACATTCTGAGTTTGAATTCAAGTCAGAAGCAGTTGATGCAATACGAGCGACAATTACAGAGTTTCACTACATTATAATAATGTAAGATTCATGAGGTTATGAACAAATATCCGCAGTTACGTCCTGAAACAACGAGCAGCACATGAAATTATCATCCAATCAAAATGGATTTTGAAATCAAACACGAAATAAGGAAGAATTCATCGGGATATTTAAATACAGTGACAGAGAACAAACTGAGAGCATCATAACTGCAGCTGTTCTACAGAACCAAACATTTCATTACATCCAGCTGGAGACTTCCTGTCAGCTCTCATCACTGCTGCACGTCGTTATACTGCTTGAGTTTTTAATTTTGATTTTTTATTTCATTCGGCGTCGCCACTGAAAAAAAAACAAACCCTGTTTGCAAACCAAATGCGTGTAGTTTTAAATTTAATTCTGCCACCGACCCGTAAAGGTTCTGAATAAGAGGATGCAGGACATCAGAGGGCGGAGGACGAACAATGACGCTCTGCCGGGCGGTCCAAGAGTTGTTCAAGAGACACAGATGCTGAAATCTATTTCTCTCTGTCGGAGTCGGCATTTGAAATGGAAGGGAAGCAATCTTAGCCTTTGCTATCACAGAGATACACACACACACACACACACACACACACACAACAGACACACACACACACTAATAAATGGGGTGAAAGCTACCTGTGCAATTGTTTTCCTGGCATCATATACAGTCACCAGCATGGACTATCTTTATATGCGAGTGTGTGTGTGTGTGCTGCCAGGAAACACTCTGACATGATTGAATGCCAAGTGACTGATGCACACACACACACACACACACACACACACACACACACACACACATAAGTACTGGCTGGTTGGGTCCGGTTTCCTCGGCTCTAGACGGACAGGACGGCAGCTGGCAGGACAAAACGGACACGCGGGTTTATTTTCAATCACGGAATCTGTAATTTACAAATCATTTTTAAATGAATAATCTCCGCCCTCTGATTGCCATCGAGCTCCTCTTTAAAAGAAAGAGTTTCACATTTATAGAAGCTCTTCTGCACATCTGCACCAAGCGCTTTTCATCCGCGAGAAGGAGGAAACAAACTTCCTCCCCATGGAAGCAGCGTCAGTCTTCTTCAGTTTAAAACGGACCGACGGTGATGTTTGATGGTAGCCGTGAAGTCGCTTACGACACACAGCTGTTCATCTCCACATGTTTTATTCTCTGCTTTTGAGCCACGATCTGGATTCATGTTGGGGGTTTCTTTCTTATTTTGTTCTTACTGGCCTCATCAAAGTCCTCGTTTGGCAAGTTAACTTCTTCCCTCCGTCCTCCGATCACACAAAGATATCCGGTGGGAAGCAACGCACATCATAACCGTTATACGTAGCAACTTCACCAGAAAAGGTGAATAACCTCCAAAACTTTTTTTAAGAATGCAGCTTCTCAAGAGTTGAAATCAGCCTCACCTGTCTGTGACAACTGTACACATTTGTAGCTGTGGCGGGAATGAAACACAGATCTAGGTTTCGGTAGTTAAGGGGTACTTACGGGTTCCAAGGGTTCTTTACCAAAGTGGATTTAGTCACTCTCATTGTTCCTAAATTAACACGTTTCTGGAATGATAGGACACTGTTGTATCCCACCTCACGCCACAGACAAGGTTGCTGAGAGTCTGGATACTGTTGGACCCTCCAATGACCTCAAGCTCGGTGCAACTGACAACTGAGATCAATTAAAGTGAAACTCTCGCCAAAATGCAACCTAGGCTTTTTTTGTGAATGTATCCGAGTCAAACCTTCATGTAAAAGCATAATGAAAGAGGCACTTTTAAGATTTACCGTATTTTGGTTTTCGGGTCAAACTCATTTTCAGTGGGAGTGCTACGGGCACTTTTACGCTAACATCAAAATCTCTATTTTTAAAACACTAAGAAGTCTCGACACAACATGAAACTTTGCTCGTAGTATCACCAGGGTCTCTACACATGAACACGAGCATTGAGAACATTGTTTGTGTACACAGAGTTTACTAAAAAGAAGGTTTTTGAACAACTCACGTTAGCAGTAGCTTAAGTGTCGATCTCAGAATGTGACGTAACCTGGAGGACAGTTAAGGTGGAACGCTCCTAAAGCTTAGTTCCATATAAATGCAGGATAATTTGTTGTTTTGTCGTTAGTGAAAAACAATATTGACCTTGAAGTTGAAAAAGGCGCCTAATATAAGAAACAATACTAAAATCAAAAGCCGGAAAAGTCACTTGAGATATCGCGTCACATTGTTGCTGGAAGACAGTAGTTCCACCTTAACTGTCCTCCAGGTTACGTTACATTCGGAAATCGATACTTCTCCACTGGCAGGACGGCGGCGAGCGGAACAAGCTAATGCTAACGTGAGTTGTTCAAAAAATGTCTTTTTAGTAAACTCCGTGTACACAAACAATGTTCTCAATGCTCGAGTTCATGTGTAGAGACCCTGGTTTTTCCTCAGTTTCTATAAGATGATCATAATAAGCTCTAAACGTTCACAAGAGCATTGGGCGTCTCAACCCAAACAACGTAAAAACATCATGCAGAAGTTAAAAAGCAAAATCTGATATCTAACAATAGGATTAAAATCAGTGTAGCAGCTCCTTTCTAAGTGTCTCCTCAGGTGACATCCACCTGTCTGCAGCTTAATACGTTGAGACAGCAGGAGGATCTTCCTGCTCCGAGCTGATATCCTTCCTTCTGCTGACATGTGAGCAGCACCCAGGCAGAGGCGAGCTGTCAGCAGCGGCGTGAGGGCGACAGCCGGCGAAGTCAACAGACCGGAGATGACAACGGCGCAGCAGAAACAGCTCGTTAAGGACCCTCGTTAAGAGACCCCAGGTTCAAGGGAAATCTCCAACCGTAGAAACACACGGTGCACTGCAGCTGATTAGTCGGAAATTATGTGATACACACAGGAGCTGTGACATGAAGCAAGACAGAATCTGTCAGAAAGTTTCACAGCTGAAACTTAGTCACCCGATCACAGAATCATTATCGTTATAGAAAATTCTGAATCAAAATTCTGAATCGTAGGAGACGGAAGATGGTTTTTACCCATTCATGTTTGAAGGTTTCTGGGTGGTTCTTTCAGGGTTTGAACCTAAACTTTGTGTTTGCCTTAAAAACAATTCAACAAACACCGAAGAACGTCTGATGTAAATGTTCTGTCTATGCTGAGTGTATACAGTCAAAATGATTAAGTGTTTCCACAGTCGGCTGCAGACAAGAGATGTAAACACTTTTCTAAATGTCCAAAACTTCAGAGGATTGAAGCTTCACTAATCAGTGTTTGCTTCAGGCCTAAATTAACAACGGAACAAAAGGGACTGCAGCCGTTTCACATTTCAAGTACTTAATGTGAAACAGCTCACCTGTTCTGACAAAAACCCACAGAGAAACTAAAGAGAAGCTTTATTGTCTATTATGAGCCGTTGTTTCCATTTATTTTGTTACCTCCACTTGTATCATCCACCTTGTCCACAGCAGCAGCAGGCAGCTGTTCCCAATGAAAAATAAATCCAGCCTACCTGCCTGGCACAAGAACGTTGGCAAGGTCTAAAACAGATTGTGATCAAAGTGGAACATCCAGCAGTTAAATAATCAGATGTTTTCTTCAAGAGCTGTTGGACCCCAAAGCGAAGCTCAAGGGCCGAGGCAGCTGCCCTTTACTGAGCTTTAAAGTGAGTTTTAGTTCCTCATTTCACTTTCCAGCCAACGATTTCGCTCTTTTGGTTCACTCTTGCATGCACAGTGTTGCTTTTGGCTACAGCAGGCAGCTGTTTTCAGAGAAGAAGCTCAAAAAAAAAAAAAAAAACTATGGCGTACACTACTGCTCAGTGCCAAACAGCCAACAGACACTGTTAACAATTAACTGATGAATATAGTTGCGCATTTGTTGGCTAAAGATCCTGATATATCCCTCAGGAGTTTGGAAGAAGCCAAAAGACAGAGATTAGACCAACAGTGGCCAGATGCACGACTCCGAATGAATGATAATGTTGCTTTGTAGCTACTGGATGTGTAAATAACAACTGTTTGCTATCAAGTTTAAGACATCGACCCCCACACACCGCCCAGACTCAAACCAACAGCCAACTGCCTTTGTCCGACTACTGTGTTGCCTCTCGTCTGACCCGTTCGGCAGAAAAGTTGCATCGAAACATACCGCCTCGACTACTGCCAACTACACAGCAGCGTGTACGTTCTTCGCTTGTGCGAGACGCAATAAGTCTACCTTAACATATGCTGGCGCTAGTCTCGTGCCAGTAATCCAAAACACGAAAACAGGAAATGACAGAACAGAGTACAGACCATCATCACTTCCAATCAGAATGGTCATTGAACAGCTAGCACACAACCAATCAGAGTATCCAATGGCGTCCAATCCTCAGACCGCCAACACTCTCAGACTTTGCAAGTTGAATCTGACCAGACAACGTCCGCACGGTTCCAAAAGCTTCCAACACAGCTGAACACACCCAACAGATTTTCTTCTGAATTCGTCCGAGTCTCCTCAAACGCTTCCAATGTTTGGACCAGTGTGTTCCTGCCTTTAAAGGGGGTGAACTGGTTACTGCTGCCCCCAAGTGGCCCAAATTTTCTTTCTTTTGAGTGAATTCTTTGAAAACAGTGTCAACCTACTACCAAACAAGAGAGAAGTTGCACATTTTAGATGTAAAGTTATGATTCTTTCAGTATTTTCCTTATTATTAACCAAAGGTCAGACAATAAAATGCAAAACCCCTCGATGGATCATGTGTGCTATTATTAGTACGCCCCTCTATTGCTCTGAGTTCCTGGTCCAGACCACAAGATTGGCTGACATTTGGTTTCAAAGTGGACACACCAACAATGGTCTCCACCCATCCATTCATCCATCCACCCATCAACCCACCCATCCATCCACCCATCCACCCCAGCCTCCTCAACATGTGTACTTGGTTGCTCTTGTAATACGTTGCCTGACTTCCTCCTTTGCTCTCATCAGGAAAAGGTACGTCCACTGGAGCCCGTCTACAACATTGATAAGGACGGCCTGTCGTTAAGAGAAAATCTGAATCTCAATATATTCAGTGTGTTAATGACACACAACCATATATTTAATTGTTTTTCAGATCACAGAAATTTCATTTCAGTGTTTTTTCTGTTACTGTGGTACGACTTTTCTTTTCCAACCCCCCAAACTTCTTTCACCAAACCCTAACTCAACTACCCCCATGCAACACACACACACACACACACACACACACACACACACACACTTCTGATAAAGTGAAGTCGACATTAATCAGATGCATCCAGAAAGGTCAAGGCTTTCCGATTTCCATGAAGAGTCTTTCACTGCCTAAACACATTACTCAGTAGATTAAATTCAATAACCTCGTTCCCACACATATATGATTGCGCAATCCATATTAATACCATACACGCCACCACCGTGATCCCATGTATTCATTATTCACAGCTCCATGTTTCTGCATATATGCATAATCAGAGCGGGTCTGTGACCTCAGAGGATAAATTCTAATGATGTCGGTGATTGACATCTTCGGTTCAGAGTGAAATGTCTGAACAATGACCGGATGGATCGCTTCATGTCCCCGTCAGGATGAACCAGCGTGACTCCAGCGATCCCCTGAATTTTCATCAACCATACTTTTAACTTAAATCATCATGTTGCAGTTTCCATCACTTATTGTAGTTACAGTCAAAACACCTCCAAGAATTCAGTAAACATGAATGTCTACAGTCTAATCCAGCTGTAATCTTGATCACAACAAAGACGCGCTGTTCATAAATCGCAGCTAGCTGTTGTTTCTCCACCGTCTCCCTCTCTGTTACCGATCTGCACACTTTGTTCGATCTGTATTCACATCACTCTTCACTCTGTGATGTCTTTGCTGACAAATCCTGTTGTGTCGGAAGCACATTAGAACCAAATTTGACTTGACTTGAATCAAAGTGAACCTCCCGGTCTCTGGTTTGACCTTTCAGTACAGTCCATCCTCAACTAATCTTGTTCCTGAGAGCTGCAGGACAGGATGCCAGAAAAAAGGACGGAAACAGCACAAAACAACTGGAACTCAGAATTGTGCCACCAACTTCACTTTGCTTTTAGTGTATTTTAAGTGTATATGCTAAAAACTAGCTTTAGTTTTATTAATCAAAGTGGTCATATCAAGCTTTTTGGGTTTTTGCCTGTCCCTTATTGTGTTATGAAGCATTTTTGTGTTTGAAACGCCTGGTTTGGAGTTGAACCTTTACTTTTGTAACTGAAGTATTTCACTATCTAACAGGTGTTTTATATATATATATAAATATATATACATACATACTGTTTATATATTATAAAAATATACACTCTAGTCAGTCAGCAGACATACAATTGCTGCTGCTGCTGCTGTAGCTGCGTTATTTTAGATCACACTACCTTGCTCGGCATGACCCGCCCTCCTCTGCCTCTGATTGGCTCCATCCTGCCCTTTAAGCAATGAACTACTCTTATCAAAGACTGAACAGAAGCAAGATGTCTCACTCTGTAGCTAAAACAGAGCGTTAAGACACAGTGTGTAAAGGGATGTTGCTGTAATGCACCATATGAGAAAGGTAGTGTGTTTTTTGAAGATTAAACGATGTAAACTTATTCTGCTAGGATAATAAAAGTATGCTCCACCCTCTACTCAAAGTATGATCATTTGTTGGTCCAACAGACCAAAATGTTAAACCCGAGGCTTCAAAACAGTAGTCCAAAAATCAAAGTCACGGTTGCTACATCCGCTTCTTTAATACAGTCTATTATCTAAACAGATGGTTGAGAAAATGTCTGATTAAAAGGAATTCAGACTCTTCAAGATCCTCGGCAGCTTGACTGAACGATTGCAAATGACTAACAGTGGCAGACGTCATCAAAATCACAAACAAAACAGAGGGAATGTGATGTTGTAGCGGCACATTTTGACTCAAAGGTCTCTTTTAGCCGCTCCACATCACAAGAATGCAGAACCCCGCTTGAACCCTCTTCCCGCAGTCAGGACTGCTGCTGGATCTTCGCAGGCAGAAATCAATAAGGGATCGCACAGTGGCCTGTTTGACCTGCTCGTCTGTGTGTTTGTGGAGAGAACAGTAAACCTCCTGCTGGTGTGCGCTCGCTTCATACATCAGAAAACCAACAAACTGAGCATCAGTGACTCAGTTTGACCTTTTCAGCAGAGCCGAGCACTCGTGGTGTTTAATCCCTTTATGAAGTGCTGCAGGGGTGAAGGGATTGCAGAGGGATCCTGGCGTGTTACGAAGTGTGGAAACCCTCGTGACTAAAGATCAGAGCTGTGTGTTGGTACGTATGTAAATGACGGGACGAGAATTAGAGAAAAGATCTTCTGGCTCTGTAATGTAAAAATAATTACCCTCACAACATCGTTCACTCGGTAATGAAAGTAGGAGACGGAGTACTGAGTCGATCCTGCACACTGTCAGTTTTGGTCTGTTCATAATGTTTGTTTACAGGGAGAGAAATATGGAACCTTGCCAGCCTCGCTGTGTCCAATTATTCTCGGAGTCCTTTCTAATTAACACCAAGAAGCAACAGAACCACAAACTAACACGTGGTAGAATTTTATGGGACAATTTACTTCATACTTCATATTACAGGTTCTGATATTTCATGGTAAATTTAATGATAATTACAAAGTGAGATAACCATGTATTTGACTTTAACCCCTAATTACTGCAAATTGTATTAAAAACTACCAAAGTTTCACTTGATAATAATATTCTATTTCCAACAAGCACCTGGAGATTTATTTTATACATTTCCAGGAAACTTTTGCTTTTCATTTATTTGCTAATGTCTCGGAATAAAAAAGTGACATTTAACTCTTTGAGGACATTTTAATTTGACCTCAACACGTAATTAAGGGATGAAACTTTTTAAAAATTGACTTTTTGAAGTTGAATTTATCATTGATTTGCAATTTATGGTGGCGAACTTTGAAGCAAATAACATTTAGAAAAGTTGCTCTAAAGTCTGACTGATCTGCTGAAATGATAAATGATAAATGTTTATAAAAATATATTTGAATATACTGACCTGCAGATCGACAGGTGCGTAGGAGAGAAAAACACTGTCAGCTTCACTTCCAATTCAGTGGTTATCTTGTTGATAATATGACGTTAAGCAAATCAGAAACTCTGTCAGAAATAAAGCTGCAACAACTCAAAGTGTCACGTCAGTGTGAAATTAGACAGGAGCTGGAAAAAATGCATTTCCTGCTGAAGATGCAGCGTGAATGCTGAAGCGCCCGGTGGCTACAAATGCAGAAATTGCCTTAAAAGAGCCGAACGCTTTGATATTTAAGCAGCTGAAGACATGCAGGAGTAGAGACGTGCTGAGAAACGGACGCCTTCACTAGCTGGTCGGAAACCAGCTGGAAGTTTTCTGGAAATATATTAAAGAAATCTGCACATATTTATTATCTGCTTATTTGAAAGTAGCTGAATTGCTTGGGAGTAGTTTCAACTCTGTTATTTGGTAATTATCACCTATTTGTCATGAAATGTACAGACCTGTAAAATCAAGCGATACCAGTAAACAATGAAAACTCCAATGTAATCTTTGTGATCGGCATTACGAGCTCCACAGTTTTAAGTTTCTTGTATTGTTCTTCATTGTTAATTCTGACACCGTCCTCCTCGGCTCACTCCCCGAGCCCCATTTTTAATCCTTTAGTGTAAATACTGTCGCTGCGTTGCCAGACCAGCTGACAGCCTGAACTTTATGTTTCATGTATTTTAAATTGAAATGTCAAAACAAGGATTTAGGTTTCATAAAATAGAAGGTAAAGGTAAACGCCTTCTGAAAGGAATACAATCTGTTTGTGTCAGGACGGGAGGTAAACGCTGACAACAGCTTCCGCTCAGTTTTGAGATTAGTGAATGTCGAGGGTCGGAGGAACGAGAGAAAGGAAAGTTAAATATCGTTCTCTTTCAGCGAGAGACGACGAGGAACGGCTGGCGACATCGTCTTTGACAGACACGACTTTTGTGTTATGAGACAGCCGAGCAGAGCTGAGAGGTCAGTGATCCTCGTATATACACAAAAATACACCTGAGTGATGCTCAGAGAAGAAAAAGATAAAAAGATGCAGAAAAGACTTGAATCAAAAAGTCGTCATGTGCGGCAGAAAGTTCACTACACCATTTAAACATCAGAAATACAAATGTGCACATATTTTCTGAAGCTGGTGAAGTTTAATCTTACATGATTGGAGCCTGATTTAACCTTCACACTACTTACTTTGCACATTTGCACATCTCTTCGGGGGTTAAACATCAAACACACCATCGGAAGTTTTGTCGCTCCACAGAATCTCAGACGAGCTACACCGGCACATCATCCACATCCAACATGAAGTGTTCGTGTTTAATCGTCTCTAATGCTGATTGCAGCTGATTGTCACCAGCACCTCCTCCACAGGAACATTTTAATCTAATTTGTCGTAATAACATTCTTATAATCGGTGTCATTTCAGGGTCACATCTACCTGATCTGACCTCCGTGACAGGAGCTGGAGGGGACGGTGGCGGCGCTGCAGCGGGCTGAGACGACAGCTGTTTGGATTTGTGTTAAAACTAGGGCTGTCAAAGTTAACATGTTATTAACGCGTTGACGCAACATCCTCTTAACGCTGTTAATTTTTTTAACGTGCGATTAACGCTCTGTATTTTAAAAAAAAGGAACGCGCATTGTATGATTTACGGCCGTCAGTGGCACCTGTAGTCTTGATCCAGAGGGCGGCAGAAGAATAAGAAAGGGAATCAGAAGAAGAAGAAGAAGCAGGGTTGGCGTTCGGGAAAAACACGGTGGACTGAATTTGCTGTTCATAAGTTCTCAAATTCACTTTCAAAACACTGCCAGATGGTTCGGTCGATAGGACAAAAGTTATCTGCACGTACTGTCGACATGAAATGAGTAACCACTGAAGTACGTCGAGTCTCAAATATCATTTGCAAGCCCACCGCCCCCCCTCCCCTCACCAAAAGCTGACATCACCATGTTTTGATCCCATTTAGGGTGAGGGGATATTTTTTGAGCCTTTCATTTTCCTGCATGATTTGAAGTGTTGATTAAACATTTTCATAAAGCAAGCATATTTGCCCTTTCTTACGTTGTTAAAAATATTAAGAACATGAATAAAATACATTAAAGTACATTTAGAACAGAAAAAAAATGTGCCAAAAAAATTGCGATTAATTTGCGATTAATCGCGAGTTAACTATGGACAAAATGCGTTTAATCGCGATTTAAAAAATTAATCGTTTGACAGCCCTAGTTAAAACCTTTCATTTTATATATTTTTGGTGATTTTTGTGGCCAATAAAACAAGTAGTTTAAACCAAAACACGATCTCTTCCTAAGTGATCACAACTCAAAATGTAAAAATGAACCGACATCAAGTTAGAACACGGAAATGTGATGTTGATAATATTTTTTAACATTTATCAGACTTTTGTCCAAAGCGACTCAAAGTAATTCACACACTGATGGTGGTGGCTGCCATGCAAGGTGTCGACCAGCACATCAGGAGCAGTTTGGGGGGAATCGAACCAGCGTCCTCCCGATAACAACGCTGACTCTCCCACTGATCCACAGCCGCCCCACTGTCTAATATCTAATCTGGCTGAAGCCTAGCTGGGAGTGTATAATACCATTACAATCTATCCCGACTGTAGACTTGCATGTTTTTTGATTGGCTATCAGAGCTCTGCCAGAAAACAGACGGCTCCACAATCAGAAAACTGTCGGGTCACATTCTTTCCATGTATTTAAAACCCATTCAGCACCTTTGTCCTTTACGTCTGTGATGATTCCATCCTGATTGAACTGTCAACACACAACATTAACACACCTACTGTCACATGAAGCCTGATCCTGCATAACCAACCTGTGTGTGTGTGTGTGTGTGTGTGTGTGTGTGTGCTGATGTCTGGATGTGGTTCTGTGATTTGTGAAGCTGTTTTCCATGCAGGCGGCTGCAGGAACAGATTAAACTATAACTCAGGCCTTCGAGGCGCCGCGCAGCACACAGATATGCATGAAGCATGGCGGCCGCAAAGGCACACATCAAACACACACACACACACACACATAGACCAGGAAACAAACACTAACACACACACACACAGGCTGCTTCAGATTTCACCCTAATGGTCAGCAAATTGCACCGAAAATGATCCAATTCAGTCTGAAGATTTACTCGTTTCTTTATTTCCTCGAGTCCTTCCTTCCTTCCTTTGCTGGTTTCTCCCCTCCTCCTCCTCCTCCTCGCTTCCTTCCTTCAACACACGCTAATAAAAAGTATAAATCACACCAGGTGAAATGAAGTGCGGGCTCAAATTAACAATTTAGTGCTTTATATTGTGCAATCAGTCATAGATTAATATGATGCACACACAAACACACACACACACAGCAGATCTGTTCTCCAGGAGGTTCTTCCTTTTAATTACCTCGTTCTTTAACCCTTCATCTCCTGCACACGAGGACGGACTGCTGGAGCCGAGGCGTGTGCTGGAATTCAATAACTTCAGGATGATGAAATCTAATCTGAAATCATCCCAGAAGATATATATGCTGGACACCTAAACATCAATGATTCAGACTGCCCGTCCGAGAGGCTACAGAACAAACACAAGATAACAATTTACAGCGTGAAGTCGTTCGCCGACCCGACACTCTCAGCTGTGGTGCTGAATACAAGCGAGTCCACTGGACTACTTTTAAACCGGCCTCCTCTCCGGCCGTCTCTTGCAGCCCATTCCTATTCCGAGCAGGTCAAATTCAGCAGCCTGGTCAGTTTGAAGCTGTGGGTACTCATCTAGTGTCACTTCCTGAAGTGGCTCTCTAGAGCAGCGATATGAAGAGCGATAAAAGGTCTGAGTCACGGAGCTAACGAGGTGGTCAGGACAGGATGAGGGTTTACATCCTGTGTGTGACCGGCAAGTCAACGTACGTAACTTCTGTAAGGAAAGTTACATAAAGGGGGGTTACACACATAATCTTAAGAGATTTTTTTTATCTGTAGAGCCCCCACACATGAAGATTAAAAAATCTGCTTTGATCGCACTGTGAGTGGTGTGATTATCTGTCGTCTCACGGCCGATCTAGAATCTGGTCCTCCGAGCCAGAAATATCGCGTGATCTACGGTAACCAATGGCAACAACCCCGGCGTCAACGGGCTCTTCATAAACGGAAAAGAGCATAGACTGTATATAAAAAAAAAACATGAAAGACATGGAAGACATAGAAGAAGGAATGATGGTGGTCCTCGGACTAATGCTGAAAAAAAAAAGAGAAGAGAGTGGAAAAAATCCTGGAGACAGCAGGAACAAGGACTTTATAGTCTACTGAGCGAGCTAAAGGTGAGTAGATTTATAGTTTATTTTTCCCATAGGAACCGTTAGATCTCACCTCTGTTTTTATTTACATCCGCTTCGGTGTTCCTCAGTCAGCTGGTTGACTACGTTGCGTTTCACGTCACATTTCAGGGAGTAGTGGGAGTCGCTGCCTTCCCCACACACGAAGATTTTTCATCGTAAATATTGAACAAGTTTAACATTTACGATTGTCGGCAGCGACCCGTTTCCGGGCAAATTATTAGGAGAAATTGACTTTTAACACACCACAGACCACAGGATAATTGTATAGAATAATCTTATAAGACAGAAGATAATCTTCCGTGGTCAGAAAGGGGTAAAGTCAGAGCAAAATCAGCCCGATTATCGTTATGTGTGTACCCCCCTTAATTTAACCCAAAGTAAGATCTTTTCCTAAACCCGTGTTTCTGCTGCCTAACTCTAAACCAACCACACCGTTTTCACGTTAATGAGTCCAGACGGTACGTTGCATATGTAGTTTGACAAGCTTGGAGTGAGAGCGTGTTGGACGTGCAGTAAAGACGATCAGCGGTGGATTAGGAATTAAATTAACTACTTTTTAACTTCTCCGTGTGGAAATCTGATGTCGACACAGATAATAACCAAGAGGTTTCACATGAGAGTCACAGCCATAAAAACAACTTTACTTTCTTTTTACAACATTTTCTTCAGTGTCTCACAGTCTGTATAGCTCTATATTTCACATATCTTGACAACAATATGCAAACAGAACAATAAATCCCGGCCTCTCCCTTCTATATGCCTCCTTACAGAGCTTCAGTATCGAGCGTGACACTCGTTCACCCACACATTCGGTACGGACACTAAACTGTAACTTCATTTTCTTGTGTGACTCAATCCAACAATGGCGGTCCGTTCGACCGAACAAGCGTCCTTGACTCCTTCTTTTGCTGTCATGAAGTGAAATGAGTCATTGGACAGTTGAGAAACCAACAAGTTATAAATCTTTAGTCGGAGTACGTGGACGTCTGCAACAGGCAGCAAATCTCAAAGTGTCCGTCAGACCATTAATCAACATCTGAGACCCATTTTCTGACGTTGCTGATTTTGTTTCTCTCAGCTGCTGTTAAGTTAAGGTGGAACTACTGTCTTCCGGCAACAACGCGACCCGATATTTCAAGCATTGTTTCTTATATGAGGCTTCTTTTTCAACTTCAAGGTCAATATTGTTTTTTCGCTAACGACAAAACAACAAATTATCCGTGCAGTTAAATGTAACCAAGCTTTAGGAGCGTTCCACCTTAACTGTCCTCCAGGTTACGTCACATTCTGAGATCGACACTTCTCCACTGGCAGGACGGCGGCGAGCGGAACAAGCTACTGCTAACGTGAGTTGTTCAAAAACCTTCTTTTTAGTAAACTCTGGGTACACAAACAATGTTCTCAATGCTCGTGTTCATGTGTAGAGACCCTGGTGATACTACGAGCAAAGTTTCATGTTGTGTCGAGACTTCTTAGTGTTTTAAAAATAGGGAAAACAACAATACGGTAAATCTTAAAAGTGCCTCTTTCGTCGTAATTATGCTTTTACGCGAAGGTTTGACTCGGTTACATTCACAAAAAAAGCCTAGGTTGCATTTTGGTGAGAGTTTTTGCTTAAAACTGCTCAGAAACAGACAAAAAGATGTTTAAACGGACATTTCTGTGGATCCAGAACAGCTTCCGAACAGATCCTGTGTTGGTATTTTTGCCTCAAACATATAGTTGTTGTTTTTTTAGGTTAATTGTTCTTGAATTTTTTACTTTGACATTTCAGTTTTCCTGTGTGGCCTCCACAGTTTGTCCAGTATGTATTTTTAATGCATCATTTTGGAGCTGTGTTGATGACGGGGGGTACGGACGGACATACAGCCAGAGGATGAATAATTCATGTTCAGTTTTTCGGGGCAGTGGTGATAAACTCTGAGATACTGCCAGACACCTGTAGGTTCCTTCCTTCCTTCCTTCCTTCCTTCTGTCCTTTCCTTACATACTTCCATCCCTTAACTCCCTCATTCCCTCGGTGCACTTACAGGCTCACTGTTAATAAAAAAAACTCACCACATTAAATCACTTTGCTTCCTTCCTTCACTTTGTGTCTCTAAGTGAAGATATTGGCAACTCGGGGAAAGGTTAATTCAGCCTAATTGAAGGAATTTTTATTTCCCGTCTTCTTCCTTTTTCCCATCCAATCAATTAAACCGACGCGGCGAAATGACTCCGATGATTGTGTCCGAGTGAAGAGCTCTTACAGGAAATTGACTTTTTCTGACGCAATTTCTGACTTCTGAGCAGAACAGAATAACCAGAACCTGCTGAAACACTCACATGTAGCTGCAGAGCACTTTAAAGCAGCTAAAATCTTCTTCTCTGTATTTAATCATTCGGCAGATAATGTGTGTGTGTGTGAGAGAAAAAAAAAATGATAATGTAAAACGTATTTAATTAAGCTCCTCTCTTGTCGATGTAAAACAAAAGACTCATCTGTGCCTGAAGGTTTCCCCCGTCTCATATTTAACGAGGTAATCCTGGAAGATCATTGAATTTTTAAGGGCTTCATTGCAGATACTCCGGGTCGGACATCAATTGTTTTCACTTACATTAATTACATTAATTAAGGGGTTGTATTCAATAAATATCTTCATCCCGTTTGGTCCAACTGTGGGTTTTACAGGAGACATGAGGTGAATTTCCAAACATTCCTGGGCTCAATGAGTTCGCTTCGTCAACGTACAGAGACGGGCCGGATGGAAAATAATTTAAATCCAATAAAACTGGAGGTGATTGTTTGAACTTCTTACGCTGGAGAAATGAAGGCTGGCACGACGTGGATGAAATTGGACAAACTCAACTCAGTCAGAACTATTAATCAAAGTAAAACACACTCTTCAGAGCCTACATGCTGCAGCAGCTCATTAAATGTTATTAACGACTTACTCATCTCACGGCTGTCGCTGCACTACCCGGTAAAAACGTTGCTATGTGAAGAAGTATTAAACGAAAAGGATCGTGATTTATTGATCTGAGATAAAGTTAGTCTGCGTTTGACGCTGTAGTGCAGCAGTCTCAAGAGCAAAGAAAAGTCTGAATCGGTGGAGGTTTGGGTGGTTTAACCAGTTGTCAGAATAGATTGTTAACCAAGTGTGTTTCTGCAAAACTGGACGGTATTTATGTTGCAAATTGACGCCTGTTTATGTTTCTTTCTTCTGACAACGCTGTGCAAATGCTCTGGTTAGTTTTATGTACAACAACCGCTCGGGAAAACATCTTGCTTGTGCTTTAAATGCCTTTTTTGTTCATCGTGATCTTTGATCAAGATGGTTTGACCACTGAAGGTGACCCTGGGAAATGCCAGCTGATGACGCCACAAAATGTATTTATTAAAAAATAACCACTGGCATGACTCGAGCTGCAGTCAGCCTTGTTGGCATGTAGTAATCCTACAAACTTACCGTATTGACCCGAATATAGGACAAGGCTTTTTTTCGATGAAAATTATGTGGGTTCATCTTATATTCGGGGTCTAACCGTTGACACATGCTGATAGTTGTCTATGTCGCTACACGAACGCAACGGCAGAGGGCGGCAGCTTATTGTAGAGACGTCACTGACACTGTGGCTGCGGTTATCTGTCAATCACAGCGGAGAAGAAGTGACAGGAGATGAAAAATGGAGAGACGCGGTGCTTTTACGGAGCAAAGTGGATCAAAAGTGGGGCAAGTTAACAGACATCTGAGGCGGAGCTATGATGCTAATTTTAAGATAATGGAGATCAGTGCAGCGGAGGCGCCAAACAACTGTCAGCCAGCCAAGAAATATGGAGTTACGGAGTGTAACGTCCGAAGATGGCGGTCCAAAAAGACCGTCTGAAAACGCTAACAGTAAGAGAAAAGCTTATCGTCGTCCTCTAAGCGGCCACTTCCAAGAGATTGACAGGAGGGTGTGTGAGTTTGTTATTGAGAAACGAATTTTGGTTATCAGAGTCGTTTTCTGAAGATTAGTCTTGAAAAGTGGGGTCGTCTTATAATCAGAGTCGTCCTATATTTCGGGTCAATACGGTACTTTTGGGATTATCAAGTGGTGTTTGTGCCAAAACCAGACCGAGGATCCCTTTGCTTACCAAACTGACGCTAGAGGGGCAAGTAGAGCATCACAATATGAAGGCCGCTGACTAAGATGCAGGAGTGAGGACATGCTGGGGTGACATACAGGCTGTGTCCCAATTCAGACGCTGCATCCTTCAGAGGCCAATTACGTCACAACACCACGCAAAGGCTGTCCCAATCCGAAGACTCCTCCAAATGTGGCCTTCTTTTCCCCCACGCCCGAAAAAGCAGAAAGAAAGAGAGAAAATGGCGACATTGTGTGGCGTAGATCGTCACTTTCGCGGGCCTGGGCGGCAGAAATCGTTACGTAAGAGTAAAACATCTGATGATGCAACCAGGAAATGCTCCAAAGACTAGACTGTCACATTTAACAACGGCTGACGAGGTTAACAAGGTCTCTCTGAAGGACTCGCCTTCGAAGACCACAAAGGTTTCTTCGAGGATGCAGACCCTGAATTGAGACAGAGCTACAAGGTCTTCGTCTTCAACCCCGAGGCAACTATGAGGCCTCGAGGAGCTTAAACCAAACACCGGAAACTAAGATGTGCTTTAAAAGTCGCTGGTATTTAACATCCAGGGTTTGAAACTGTCTCATTGGTTTTGGCTGTTCTTCGTTCATCTATCGCTTACAAATCCTCCAATTTTAATGGAAGCTTAATTACTGAATTTACCTTAAAGTGCCATCAGACAAATTACAGATTCAGGGTCAGTTAAGCAGTCACCCCTACAAATTTAATTAAATATCTGCTAATTCTGTAAATAGACACGTCGACTCTCGCAGTCCTCATGATATCACATCACGCTGACCCTCAGCTAACTGTTGTGCTTCTCGTCTTCACTCTGCCGTCTCCTCGCTGTATCCATCACAACAGCTAATAAAACACTCCGGTGGATGGCGGTCCACTCAGCCTCCCTCGGGGAAAAAAAGATGATTCCTTCATTCGGCGGGGAAAGAAAAATATATCTGCAGAGGGAGGGAATCTACTTATTGAAGAGCTGATGTATCGTGAATTCTGCTGACCAGCAAACTTCCACTTTGGGGGATTGAGAAAGTAATTTATGGCAGGTTATCTTTTCTTTTTTTTTTTTTTTGGAGGGATGTATTGGACTCTGAGGTATTTGTTTAATTTGACGAGAGCCCATTTATTCTCCTCTGAGCAGCTGAGAGTCACCACAACGCTCTGAGTCTTACGAAGGCCGTTTTATTGTTGCGTCTCGACTCTTTTGACACACACACACATACACACAGTCCAGATGAAGGTCTTAAAGGGATATTCCGGTGTATATTTAATCCATGGTTTAAATCACCGTGAAACTGTGTTAGACTCCCTCTCGAGAGATCAAGTTAGCAGATCGCTAATTTACTGAGTTTTATCAACCTCAGAAACGACCGCACGACAACAATACACTGCAGCAAATGGATCCAAATATAAACCGCCACCAAAAAGCCACAAATAATGCTCAGAACAGCACCAAACTTCAGCAACAGTACAAATAGGGTCTCAGCACATAGTCCGGGGCATCTAACCTCCGCTAGCTTAGCTGGATTTCTACTGAAAAGCTGACTAAATTTACCACTCTCCTGCAGCAGCTTCCTGTTGACGGGAAGTCCCGACGAGTCGATTACCGAGTGCAGTAGAGTTCCGCGGCTCATGGATGAAAATGTATGATTATGACTCCATGGAAAAGCAATCAAAGTTCATATGTGTCTTACCTGCCAGTTTATAACAGTTATTATCGAGAGCGGACAGGGAAAAGAACAGAATTGAGCATTTCTAACCGCACTCGGTAATCGTCGCGTCGGGACTTCCCCGACCCGGAAGCTGATGGAGGAGAGTTGAAATCTGTTTTTAGCTTCACAATAGAAATCCAGCTAAGCTAGCGGAGGTTAGATGCCCCGGACTATGTGCTGAGACCCTATTTGTACTGTTGCTGAAGTTTGGTGCTGTTCTGAGCATTATTTGTGGCTTTTTGGTGGCGGTTTATATTTGGATCCATTTACTGCAGTGTATTGTTGTCGTGCGTCGTTCCTGAGGTTGATAAAACTCCGTAAATTGGCGGTCTGCTAACTTGATCTCTCGAGAGGGAGTCTAACACAGTTTCACGGTGATTTAGACCATGGATTAAACTTACACCGGAATATCCCTTTAAGTACTGAAACGTCACAGTCAATAAACTTGGAAGTGAAGTGGACAGTGTGCAGGACGACACACACGGTAGCTGACATGAGAGGTTCTGATGATTGATGGAAGAGGCTGCAGATGTAAGAGGGGGTTCAGAGGTTTGCACTACGTGTGGTCATTTTTCCTGCAGATGGATCAAATGTTTCAGGCGGACGGACAGACGGATGGATAGATGGCACACAGACAGTTCTGACAGTGTGACGAACCAGACGGGTCGAAAGGTGCAGATAAACTTGGGGGAGATCCAGAGAACCGTGGGTGGCGGCTGGATTAGCGGGACCAGGTTTTTGGGATGAATGGACGGATGATAGATGGAGGGAAATGAGAGCCAATGCGTTTTGGCAGCAGCCGAGCCGCGGGTATCGACAGGGGCAATGCTTTATGGGAACGAGGTGCATCGCTAATGTGGCCAAGTGGAGAAGCCTCGCAGACAGCCAGCGAAATGAAATAACTGCAAGTAATGAGGCCGGTTTGATAATTATCATCATTTACAACCACACCTCGTTGTTTCCTTAATGAGCCGATGTTAGTTAGCGCGAGCAAAAAGGTCAGAGCGAAAGCCAGTTTTCGCCGGATCGCTTCTGCACTGCGTTTCCCAGGGTTCAGCTGTCAATCACGCCGTGTGTGTGCGTGTGCGCGTGTGTGTGTATTCTCTGAACATCATCATTAAACTTATCTCACTGTGGACATGAAGCATTTCTTATTTTATTCAGTTTTTGTTACATCTGACTATTTTTTAACCTCTTTTTTTTATTTTGCATTTTGTACGTAAAGGTTCTGTTCACCGTCTGGATCGTGTTCTGGTTCGGTTGCATCACGTGGAGCTAATTAGCTGAAAACAACCACAGTCAGCAGTGAACAGATAACGACTGTAAACTGGTTTTAAATGAAAATGAACCAATGACGGCGTTAATAATGCAAAAAACCTATAATGCCTCGGGGGAGAGTAATTAGTGACTGTGTGTGTGTGTGTGTGTGTGTGTGTGTGAGTGTAGGAAGGATCCCATTAATTAGCTGGTTATCAGTTTAACAGCAGAAGGTCAGAACCAGCGCAGGTAATGAAGCTGAACATGTGTGTCCTCTGCTGCAGAGTCGCAGAGCTGCAGGTGAAATGAGCCTCAAACCAATCAAGAGTGTTTTTTTCCCTCCGACACTCTTTAGCACACTCGTTAACGTCGCCTCCATCTCGCCCCGCCTCTCCATCTTTTCTGTCCTCCTAGATGCCGTTTCATTACCACCTCGTCGGAGATGTAATCATTGTAAGGAGCGGTCAATTCAAGAAATATCATCAGCACTGAGAAGGAACTCTGAGGTGATTTAAAGCGAAACTCTCGCCAAAATGCAACCTAGGCTTTTTTTGTGAATGTATACGAGTCGAACTTTAGCATAAAAGCATAATTGCGTCGAAAGAGGCACTTTTAAGATTGACAGTATTTTCGTTTTCTGGGTCAAAACCATTTTCACGTCGCATTCAGCGATCGACACTTCCCGACTGGCAAGATGGCGGCAAGAGTAACAAGCTACTGCTAACGTGAGTTGTTCAAAAACCTTCTTTTTAGTAAACTCTGTGTACACAAACAATGTTCTCAATGATCATGTTCATGTGTAGAGACCCTGGTGATACTACGAGCAAAGTTTCATGTTGTGTCGAGCCTTCTTAGTGTTTTAAAAATAGAGATTTTGATGCTATCGTAAAAGTGCCCGTAGCACTCCCATTGAAAATGAGTTTGACCTGAAAACAAAAATACGCTCTATCTTATCTTATATCTTAATATCTTAAAAGTGGCGCTTTCTTTGCAAAGACCCTAGGTTGCATTTTGGCAAGAGTTTTGCTTTAAAACTGCTAATGAGGGTAAGTTACGAGTGAGGGAGCATATTTTTTTCTAACCTTTATTCAGGGTGTTTTAGGCCCGGTCCAACTTAAGATTGGACTCATACCAATTGTTTTCGAGTTCCCCTCAGAACAGAGCCTCAAATAAAGTTTGATTGATTAATTGAACGGTCTTCGACGATGGCGTTCAAGTAAACAGACACAAACTGTCCATTTCCAACATGCCGTCTTCATGCTGTCGTGATCTATTTTGCATCACAGCTGCCATTTATCAGATGCATGGATGCTTGTAATTCATTCACAACTTCAGACTATCAACAAAGGACAACAAACGGACTTGTTCACCAGTCATCAGACATCAGCAAACCGGTGTTGCTTGATCAATGCTTGAGAAGGTCCATAATAAGGTTCCACCTTTACAGTCTTTTCAGAACCGATACCGATCCTGATTATTAGAAAACTTATATTTGGGAGCAGTGGCGTGCACAGACTTTATGAAGGGCAGGGGCGAAAAGAAGGGCACTTTAGTGTGCATTTTGGCTCCCAAGGGGGCACTTTAGCGTGTGTTTTGGCTCCCAAGAGGGCACTTTAGTGTGCATTTTGGCTCCCAAGAGGGCGGTTTATCATGTTGTAACCAGCCAAGAGGGCAGTTTAGTGTGTTTTGCAAACCAAGAAGGCACTTTGGCACACGTTTTTCAACAGTTGGGCCACGATGGGGGGCGACTGCCAGTGATGTGCCCCCCCCCGTGCACATAACTGTTTGGGAGCAATATTCACTTACAGGAAAAATTAAAATCTTTGTGACAAAATGTCAAACAACCAGTAATGAAATAAACCAAAGTACAAAGTTCATCAGTGCAAATTTTCTGACGTAGCCTTCGTCACGTATTTTCCATTTTTTTGCTACTTTCATAAAGTGTTGACATCGAGCGAGAGGATGCTGCGTCAGAGCCCAAGTATAACATTTTGAAATAAGTCTATTTTTCAGACAGCCAATATTTAAAAATATTGTCCAAACCCACTGCAAGTACAGCCTGAAATCTGATGTTTGCAATGTGGGAAGAAATACATCAGGATTCAATCACGTCAGTCAGAGACACTGAAGAGGAGATCAGTCGGTGGAGAGCTGCAGCAGCGTATCAACAGAGCTGCTACTACTGATATAAACTCATAAATTAATACGTGATTAAACGATGATCAGCGAGCCTTTTTTAATTCCTAGTGAGCCAAAAGAAAAGCCTCACAATCTATAAATATATATATAGTGAATCATAAAAGAAAACCTTCACCTGCACTCAATATTGTTCTTGCATGTAATGATATTATAGAGAATTCAATAAAAGTGAGAGTAGGTGGTGTAGAGAGGAAGATGATGTGTGCAAATACAAAAGCAAGATTGCAGAGAAGAGGGAGGAGGTGAGAACAGGAGGAGGTGAAGGAGAAATGCAAAGGAACAGAGACGAAGGAGGAAGTCAGAAGAAGAAGAAGAAATACGGGGAAAAGACGGGAACTCGATGAAGAAGAAGAAGAAGAGGAGGAGGAGAAAAGGTGTAGTAGTTGAGAGGAGCGGTGAGCCGGAGGAGTGTGTGTGGTTGTGTGAGTGTTTAATGAGTGACGGAGCGAAGCAGCCGCTGAATTATAGATGCAGCCGAGGTGAAATTTTCATGAAAACGTTACTAAGCCATTCAAAGATTAGTCAAACAACCTCAGACATGACCTGAACGATGGAGGGATGAAAGGGTGGAGGGAGGGGGGAGGAGAAGGGGAAAGAGAGGAAACTGAAAGGGAAAGGAGGAGAATGGGTGGAAGGTAGAAAGGATGATGTAAGGAGGAGGAGGGCGGAGAGGGATAAAGGAAATGAGTGGAGGAGGTATGGAAGGAAAATGAGGAGATGGAAGGATGGAGGGGGAGAAAGGAGGAGAGGAGAGGAGGGAAGGAAACAAGGAAAGGAGACAAGAGAGGAGGCCTCTTCTTCCTCTTCCTGACCTCTGCTGCTAACAAACATTACACGAGCTAATGTCAGCGATAACTCGACTCTGTGCACGAACCCAGCGACCGTATTCTGATGCAAAGTGATGCAAACTGCAAATTTAGAGCAAGTAAACAAATTCTGTGTGTGATCAGACCGCGATCGGACCTCGACCTGACCCGCAACACGCCTCACCCGGCCAATTTTGCATATTTGCATATTGCAGACGAGCATAAAACCGCAAACAGTTGCCAGCAGCTGCACCCAGAGGATGACTGGAGGTCTGATGAAATGTGTTGCCGTCTTGATATTTTGGCAGATGAAAACACACAGAAGTGTTTGGAAATGTCAAAAGCAGCAGCTTGAAGAAGAGAGAGAGGACGGAAAAAACTGAGGCAACAAAGGTGAAAGAAACCCAGAACCTTATTACAGACTGTTCTCATGTGGATTTGTCAGTGTGGGGAAGAAAAAAAAAACAGCAACACAACGAGTCGTCCAACGATTCTCGGACCGGAGCCGATGAACCTGAAAACTCCTGAAGTCATCACACCGACAAAAAGACGGAATTTAAAAGTGAACTGACGGCGATATTAAGTGAAATAAATGACACGTGAGACAGCTGGAGAGAGGTACAAAGAGAGAGAGACGAAGAGGAGGAAAGCAGATGATGGAGAGAAGAGGAGGAGGAGGAGAACGAGGAGCAGGAGGTGCAGAGGTTTCCATCTGTTACTGTGTTTCTGCTGAATCAGGGAGGTGGCTGAGTTTCTAAATGTCAGGACTCCTCCTGACTCCTGACTGCACACACACACACACACACACACACAGAGGCTGTGAATGTTGGAGCAAAGAGAGCAGAGGCAATTTGCATTAATGAGAGTTTAGTTGGAAATGTTGGCAGAGAGAGATCAAGAATAATGGAGAGAGAGAGAGCGAGAGAGAGAGGGAGATGCTGACAAAGACGGTGAGCGGAGGAGAGGAGGACGACGAGTCAGTCGGTCGGCGAGTCAGTACACAAGCAGTCAGCAGAGTGCGTCAGCAGTCAGTCAAGTGGCTTCACTGAAGAACACTCATGAGCTCTGGAAATCAAAACTCAGGAGACAAAAACAAGCAAACAGACAAACAGAAAAACAACAAAACGACGGCGTTGTTAAAAAAGAAGAAGCTGGTCGCTTGTGGCGTCGTTATGTTGAGCTGTCGGGAAGCTGAGCGTGTTTTCAGTCTCTGTGAGGAAACAACGATCGGATGGAAAGAAAACATAACGGCGAACAATCTTTTTCCTCTTCAGGTGTCAAGATGATTTTCAAAGTGTGCTTAATAACAACAGAAGTCGATGAATGTCAAAAGCTGAGGGTGTGATGAGGAAGCAGTCAGCGAGAAGACAATATCTAAATACTAAACTCAGCAGAATAAAATGTGGGAAATATGTTATTATCATGGATGTGTTGGTTCAGATTTCAATTTTATGTTTGGACAACACTGTGTACGCTCTGGTTGGAGGAAAGGATCAGCGTTGTGGCCTCGGTCGCCACAGAGACGACGGGATATGTCTGAAAAGTCTTTGTTGAGAACACACAACAAACTTATTTGGAAAACCTCCCGAGGTCTCTCTAGAAATATCTATTGAAAAGCAGTCTTGAACAGTGGTCACTGGCTTGGCAGCCTTCTCATCTTTTACTCCATCTCCTCCTCAACCGCTTGATACGAAAGTGGGGTCATAAACATTTAACGTGAACTTGTGAAGAAATCTTTGGTTTGCAGAAACATAAAACTAATGAAGTCCAACTGCACTTAGTTATTGAATCAGTTACTAATACAGGAAGTAAACTGGTCGGTCAGTCAGTCATTTGACCCTTAAACCATTTGGTAACATGTGAGGTTTGGAGATATAATGATACAAATCATGAGATAACTTGGTCTTCCTTCCCTTCCTGTAACAAACAGCGGTGGATTCACAGGAAAACATTCCCGTTTGGTTACTTGGAATCTCTTGCTGTGTCTCAATTCAGGGTCTGCATCCTTCGAAGGTCTCGGCCTTTGCCGTCTTTGAAGGCGAGTCCTTCAGAGAGACCTTGTTAACCTCGTCAGCCGTTGTTAAATGTGAAGGTCTAGCCTTTGGAGCATTTCCTGGTTGCAACACCAGATGTTTTACCCTTAATAGAATAGAATAGAATAGAATAGCCTTTATTGTCATTGTACAGCAGAGTACAATGAAATTGAGGATTTAGAAATTAAGGCCCCCACACACCGCCCAGACGTCCAGCTGCCTTATCCAACCACTCTCCGATCACTCCGTTGCCTCTTGTCTGACCCGTTCGGCAGAAAAGCGGCATCGAACACACTGCTTCGACGTGCTGCCAGCTCCACAGTAGCGTGTACGTTCTGCGATTGTGCGAGATGCAATAAGCGGGTGGCGCTTGTGTTGTGAGTTGTGAACGAGAGGCTTGTGCACGCAACTCTCTTCAAAACGAAACGTAACATTTCATACAAAAACAGCTGCATACTAAACATGCAGCGAGGCATTACCAAACGAACACATATTAATTCGTCCTGAACGAACATAACAACTAGTCTAGAGCCAATACTGCAAAACATTAAAAAACGGGGAATGACGGAACGAAGTGCATAGAAAAACAAAGCGCACACAGTATTCCAACCCTCCCACACAGGCCTGCAAAAGTGATGATCTACGCCACGCGATGTCGCTATTTTCTCTTTTTCTTTCTTCTTTTTCGGGCGCGCAGAGAAACTTGGGCCACGAAGGATAGTAGTGGTGCATCTTCCAAAACGGGGGGCTCATTTGGAGGAGCCTTCTGATTGGGACAGCCTTCATGCGACATTGTGGCGTAATTGGCCTTCAAACGCTCCTCTGAAAGATGCAGAGCCTGAATTCAGACACAGCATGAATCTCTACTGGACTGGGCATGTTGGCGTGCCACACCTCCGTCATCTGCACCAGTGATGCCCCCTAGTGCTGTGTGTGTGTGTGTGTGTGTGCATGTGTGTGTGTGTGTGTGTGGTCTCCGTGTAGGTGTGAGTGTCTCTGGGCAGGACAACACTGAGCATATGTGTCTGACTGACTGTCACTGTGAACCCCCATCTGCTCTCAAGTGATGTTCAGCTGGCTGTTGGCTTCACTGTGTGTGTGTGTGTGTGTGTGTTTCTCTTCTCTCTGCTTTGTCAGTTCATAGTTAAATAAATGAACCAACCTCTTCTGAACTCCTATCTTCCTTTTCTGCTATTCAAACAATATCAACTTCATGTTATTCGAGGTCACGAGACGGATCTGTCAGTGTTGGTTTCGTGCCGGGCCTCGTTGGACCCCTGCGGGTTCAGACGCTGACCATGAATTTGTTTGTTGCATGTCACCCCCCATCTTCCTCTCCCCGTACTTCCTGTCAGCTCTGTACTCCAGCTGCCCAGTCAAGGCATGAAAAAATGCCCCCAAAGCAAACTATAAAAGGAAAGCTGGTTTGGGACCTCTGACCTTGTTTATTTGGGAATCCTGACGGCTGTCTTGTTGGTGCAGAAGATGTGATGAAATGGCAAACAAGAAAATCCTTGTAAATCCCTCATGGAATGGGAGTTTGTTCATGGGTCAGTTCACCTGAATCCAAAAGTTCAACAGACACATTTATCTATGAATATTGTATCCAGCAGACAGACGATATGTTTTATTTTTCTTCCATCAGGCCTTTTCAGTGTTAAATTCAACAAAATCAGCATCGCACATCGCAGCCTGTCGTCAGAATATAGATGTCTAAACATTGTTAATCTGTTGAGGCGTCCAAGTCCATCCAGAAGGCGACTATCTATTAGCTTGCCGACTCCATGGACTCGCCATCAAACCCTCGGCGTACATGCCGTCCATTCCCTCGAGCCGACACTGTTGTGCACGAACGGGCGAAGACAGCTCCCAGGAGAGACGATAATGCTGACTCTAGGGTTTGGCCGATGAACGATGCCGCCGTCCATCGCCGACGGCTGACAGCCATCGACTGGTAGTAATCCCTGACCGTCGTATCATCGTGATTGAAAAGGCTCCCACCAGAGAGCACAATAAGGAGGTGTGTCCCCCCAGAGATGCCGTAGGGAGAGAGTTGTTGTTTGTGATATGTGGGGGAGGAACATGTGTGGCAGCAGTGTGTGTTTTCCCGCAGGCTGCTGTTTCTCTCAGTTATGCTGTTTTTATACCCTGTTTTCTTAGCTTAGCTTCTTTGGCTAGTCAGCCAACGCTGTTTTAAGTTAAAGCGAAACTCTCGACAAAGTACAACCTAGGCTTTTTTTGTGAATGTACCCGAGTCAACCCTTCGTGTAAAAGCATAATTACGACGAAAGAGGCACTTTTAAGATTTACTGTTTTTTCGTTTTCGGGTCAAACTCTTTTTCAGTGGGAGTGCTACGGGCACTTTTACGATAGCATCAAAATCTCTATTTTTAAAACAGTAAGAAGGCTCGACACAACATGAAACTTTGCTCGTAGTATCACCAGGGTCTCTACACATGAACACGAGCATTTGAGAACATTTTTTGTGTACACAGAGTTTACTAAAAAGAAGGTTTCTGAGCAACTCACTTTAGCAGTAGCTTGTTCCGCTCGCCGCCGTCCTGCCAGTGGAGAAGTGTCGATCTCAGAATGTGACGTAACCTGGAGGACAGTTAAGGTGGAACGCTCCTAAAGCTTAGTTCCATATAAATGAAGGATAATTTGTTGTTTTGTCGTTAGCGAAAAACAATATTGACCTTGAAGTTGAAAAAGGAGCCTCATGTAAGAAACAATACTAAAATAAAAAGCTGTAAAAGTCACCTGAGATCTCGCGTGGATAGTTGTTGCTGGAAGACAGTAGTTCCACCTTAACTGTCCTCCAGGTTACGTCACATTCTGAGATCGACACTTCTCCACTGGCAGGACGGCGGCGAGCGGAACAAGCTACTGCTAACGTGAGTTGTTCAAAAACCTTCTTTTTAGTAAACTCTGCGTACACAAACAATGTTCTCAATGCTCGTGTTCATGTGTAGAGACCCTGGTGATACTACCAGCAAAGTTTCATGTTGTGTCGAGACCAACATAGAAGAATAAAGAACAAATGAACAACTTCCTGACACAGAGCTCGTCTGTAGGACACGAGAGTGTAGTTTGTTGGTCGGTCGTTTTACTGAATTCAAAGTTTTTTGTGTGCGTCATGGCATCTCAAAGTGGGATGTTTTGATTGGATGAGGATTCATTCACTGGTAGTTTTACTGTCGGTCTTGTAGCGAGCAGCGACTCCCCGCTCGGCCGAGGGGCTCGTCAGGGAGTCTGTTCACCCCGATCAGCATGTTCAGACTTGACGTCGGACACGATCGGGAGCGAGTCTGATTTCCTGTGTGTGTGTTCAGAATCCTCCTTTCGCCATTACAGCCGGTGACAGTTCATCAGGATGACTGACGTGTGTTTTGACAGGAAGTGGGCCGAGTTTGACAACATGTGGTTTTTTGTTTTTTTTAATAATCGGGATGAAAAGCTGGACGTGACAGCGTTATTAAAAACAAAGCGATGTTTCTGCGTTCATCAGAAATCACAAACACTACTTCTGCTCATTGTAATTAAACGCGGCACTTTCTAGAAATACCTTTTCTCTCCTTTTTTGCATGAATATAAATCGCTCAGGCTTCAGTGAAACCACTCACTGTCTTTAACAAACAGAAAAATTGATGAGTTCAGTCTTTGTATTCTCTGCTGTGAGCTCAAACTGCTCCGGGGGAAAATCAGCCAAACAGAGACTGAGCATGTCAGTCGGATAATCCTGCGCTGTCGACTATATATCATGTATTTGTAATAGCTTTTAAATTATTTGTGGTTGTAATATCTTTATAACAGTGACCCCACACTGACTCAAACAGCAGATATATTATTCCTCGCAGTGTAATTACTTCTCCTTGATGTTCGTTTCACCCCCCCAAGGGATTTTTTAAAATAATTTTGTTTTTTAACGCGCTATTTCTGAGACTAATTCAGCGAATGTTAACGGCTTTTAAAGTGGCTCCTATTTGGATATTTAGATCGTGACGTATGGGCAATTGATACAACTGCACAAGTGTGTGTGTGTGTGTGTGTGTGTGTGTGTGATGAGTTTCCGCTGTATTTACATTTTTCATGCCACGGGGGCAATTTTCCAGCTATCAGAGCTCGCAGCTTAATTAGTCGAGGGGAAACAGTAATATCTATCATTTAAGTGAACCGCTGTAAGGACGGATTTGTGTTGGAATAGCTGTGATTTGTTTCGCTGAAATTTATAAGTCAAATTAAAGTGCCTCATCCTTATTAAGTGCAGGAGAAATTAAATATACAGGAGTTGAGGAATCGCCTCAGGATTTTTCTTGGGAGGTTTTAATTGCGCTGAGTTTGTCCACGGAGCGAGATGTTAATATGTGCACTGTCGAGCACGGTTTTGTTTCCTGTTGTTAATTCAATATCTAGAATATAACTGTAATAAGACAAAGAATCACAGAGATAAAACCCAGATTCATCAAACCAAAACAGTCGAAAACGCTTTGAATGTATTAAACATACATTTATTATTAAAACGTAATGTGTTATGTTGAGTTTTGTATTTAATTGATGCCAAATGTCTCCAACAATGTTCGAACCCGCACAGAGAAATCAGTAATCTCACTCATGATGTGTTTCATTTGGTCGCCTTTATCTTTAACTTCCCGGGAAACATCACAAGATGAATAAAACTTTTATATAGTATGGATCATTGCAGCGGTTTAACAATGATGACAGTAACTTCCGTTATCAGGGTGGGAAATTAGAGTTCGCCACTGGACAAATGCGGGTGAATTTATGAAGTGGAAGGTGAATTTGATCGACACAGTGGCGGGTTAGCAATCTGGAAGAGAGCTTTCAATCAAGGTATACAACTGACTTGTAGGGGGCAGCAAAATACCTGTGATGCCGCTAGTCTGCCGCAAATGCCATAATCAGTAGAAGAAGAAGTAGACAACAGCCAGAGAGAGTGTCTACAATGCGTTCAGCGTGGACTGAGCTGCACCGCGGCGTATCATTTCCTGTGTAAAGCTGGTGGCAGATGTCAGCAAGAAGAGAGGAGCTAACAGACGACCCTGAAGTGGAACGGCGGTCTTTTGTGGAAAAGAGCTCACAGTGTGAGTTACGTGACGCAGCCGGTCAAGTGCTGTGTCTCAATTCAGGATCTGCATCGTTCGGAGGAGCATTCGAAGGCCAATTACGTCACAACGCCACGCGAAGGCTCCTCCAGATGCTCCGTCTTTTCCCTGTTTTTGGAGGATGCACCTCTACGATCCTTCGTGGCCTCACATATCCCAAGACTCTTTGCGCACCCGAAAAAGAAGAAAGAAAGAGAGAAAATGGCGACATTGTGTGGCGTAGATCGTCACTTTCGCGGGCCTGGGCGGCAGAAATCGTGACGTAAGGGTAAAACATCTGGTGACGCAACCAGGAAATGCTCCAAAGGCTAGACCGTCACATTTAACAACGGCTGACGAGGTTAACAAGGTCTCTCCGAAGGACTCGCCTTCAAAGACCGAAAAGGCTGAGTCCTTCAGAGGATGCAGACCCTGAATTGAGACACAGAAACTGTTCTGCTGAAATCAGACGGCTATCAAGGACCACGAGAACAAGTCGGTTACAAATTGGTGTTTCGCACAAGCTGACTGTGATGATGGTGACAATCACAATCATACGTGTGAGGCGGGCTTCATATGATTTCCTGCATCTCTTCAGACCAAAACAGCAGAAACACTGACGTCCGAGCAGCTTTTTAACAGCCTCATTTATAATTACTGTTACTTGGCGACCTCTAGTGGCCAAAGCAGTTACGACGGAAGCAAAGAGGGGAGCGCAACAAATCTGCATCGTAGCCGAGCCGTTCCGCAACGTACATGCAACATCGAATATGGTATATTTAAGGGATAATGCCCGACGAGGTGTCCATAAACAGGAATTAATGGACGACGCGGATGGTTGCCTCCACGAAGTCCATTAACTCCTGTTTATGAACACCTCGTCGGGCATTATCCTGCTTATACCATGGTCACTTGCCAAAGAAAAGAAATTAAGACCATTCATTTATATTTTCATGCGTTATACAATCAAAATATAAAGTTTTTCACAAGCCATAACTACGTTTCCCTGGTAACGCCTGAGGGTTTGACTAATACCTGGAAGAGTCATTACTCTCCCGTAAGGTTCTTATGCAGCGGAGACGTTGTTCACTCCTCCAGTAAATAGGACGGACCATAGATACGACTTGGCAACGGGAGATATTCTAGTCCGCTCAGCAATGAGCCAGCAAGCTAACGCTATGCTAGCAAGATTCAAAGTCAATAACATTGCGTACGGTTGACAAACAGTAAATATAATTTGACAGTATGCTAGCTAACACAAATCAATAACAAGATGTTCACGAACAAATGACCGGCTGTGTGTAACGTTACTGTGGCCGCAGCCTGAAGCAGAGAGCTGAACAGCGAACGGGATGTGAGATTATTCGCGTATCAGTAAATTTAGAGGGGAAGTGAACTTTCTGCAGCTTGTGTGTTACCGTCGCCACCCTGTGGTGTTCAGAGGATGAGACACGGAAGGACTGACGGACTGAACTCAGTGCTGAAAATATAATATTCAGATTTGATACGCCAGCTAGCGCATTAATTTACAGCCTTGAACGGTCGATTTGACTGGAACTACTTAGTAGGTGTTCATATATCAGGAGTTAATGGACACCCTGCAGCCAATCAGAATCGAGTATTCCCCGAGACCATGGTATAAAAACATGTTGTTCTGGATTAACATTGCAAGAAAACCAGAAAACACTGTGTATTTGTTTTATAACAATATAGCACTTGGTGCAGCACGTCAGGGTTCTTCAGAGGAGACCACCTGGAGCTCTCTTCATTATGCATTCTGTATTGTTGCTCCACAAGGGAACTGCCAGCATGGAGACAGAGAGCAGCGAGGTAAAATAAAGAAAGAACGTCAAATCTCCTACTCTCAAAAGGGACTGCGAGTTTTCTTACAATCCGCGTTTCTATTACAGGATCCAACCATCTCCCCCCTAGAGAGACACGATCACAGAGACGCAACCAGAACCAGAACACATGAGAGAGAGAGAGAGAGGAGCCTGCTGAACCAAAAAAAATTCACCCTCCGGCTGGATTACTGGTGAGATTCAGAGGAAGAAAGAAGCGCTGGACATCTAAAAAAAACAGAAAAAGACACATCTGTAGTCTGTGCGGAGAGAAACACCCACTGTGTGTAAAGTTCACTGGTTTTAAAGGTAAAACTACAGAATACCTGTGAATAAATCTGTGAGGTCCGACGGGAGTAAACGGTTGTTGTATACATTATGGATGTAGAGTCGAGGAATCCACCGGGCGGCAATGTAAATGTTCAGATATCAATTTGATCTTATCCTGGATGCAGTGACCTTCACGAGACACACACACACACACACACACACACACACACACACACACATAGACGCAGAAAGTGTCCAAAGGTTTTAAATCAGAATTTTATGGTGTTTTTTTTCTAATATCTGTGTTTTAATGTCAGAAATGTGCCACTTTGGCTCTCATGCAGCTTCTTCTGTCCACCAGTCTGGTTCCAGATATCAGTTATGAGTCTCATTGATTAATTACAATAATCAGTATTTGACCAGCTGTGACCTCATTGACCAAATCAGCGATCAGTGGCTCCTTCCTCCTCCCAACCCTCCTACTTCCAGCTCCCTTGCTTGGATCAGAACCATCTTTGAATCCGGCCTTCAAGTTTGATCTCAACTTCACTCCTCTGATGTTTTTTCTGACTGCGTCTTGCACAGTTGTGATGCTATCGTGCCATCAAAATGTGTCTGCAGACAGATAAACAGCCGGCAGAGCAGTCAAAACCAGTCAATAGACATAATGAGACACACACACACACACACACAGGCCACTGATTGGTCGCACAAGTAACGATGAAACACAGGATCGAACCGGACCGTCTGCCCACAGGATACCTGAAGTTTGATAACAACACGTTTTTAATAACCGACTGTATAAGATAACATTTAATCATTTTAATGAAAGAAGCAAAAAGTTCTGGTGCAGGTCCAAACACCAGCTGCTGCAGAACCTCTGAAGAACTTCTGATATACATCTACAACTGGCAAGAATCTGATTTAAATAAGAATCAGATTATAATCCTGACTGAACGCGACACGTTTGCAAAAATAAGATTTGATACCCGAAACAAACATGATGATGTTTCAAACACACATGCTGCCAATGTGTCACCTGGTACTGTTTTCTTTACTGAATTAATTCACTTTCTGTAAAAAGCAACAGAAAACTATATATAAAAATGTGTTTTGTTACGATCCACATCATCGCACACAACGCTGCGGCGCACAAACACTAATGAGAGTCTACACATGGAGTCAAAGTGCAGCAGCATCTATTCATTATCAGCAGAGAGGCACTAAATTATTAATGTGACTGAGTTTAAATGTGCATCGTTATTTGTTTATTTATTTACCCTCCGATCAGATGCAGCAGCCTGAACACACGCAGGAGTACAAAATAACAAGCATACCGTCAACTCGCTCCTGAGCGAAGACGAACAGGAAGTATTAAAGTAGCAGCCGCGATAAAGAGGTGGTGGAATTATGGCTGGAAATAATACTGCGACCAAATGTGGAGGCAGGTCCGACGGATCACACTGAGAACAGAAGCCTTTCCTACAGAAACCTTTTATTACTCAACCTTTATTTTAATCTCCAACAAACAGAAACAAGGAACGTAATCACCAGGGTTCGTACGGGTGCTTGAATTCCTTGAAAGTGCTTGAATTTCAATGTTGTGTTTTCAAGGTCTGAAAAGTGCTTGGATTTTAGCTTAAGTGCTTGAAAGTGCTTGACATTATATCTCTGTGTCTTGGCAACATTGGGATCAGACTGGATAGTTTTCTTATTACAAGGAGAAATAAAATCAGAGTGTGTATCATCACACATGCAGCCTGGTAGCAATAGAGAAGGATGGCTGAGGAGAAGGTGAATTTGATGCAATTTGGACTGATGACACGTTTGATATTAATAAACTTTGATAAATAAGCGAAAAGCTTATAAAAGTGTATGTCAAAAATGACAATTACAGGGTGCTCTCAGGTCTCTCTTTGTCCCGGTGCAAGTGTACCTGAAGAACGCCAAGTGGTTTCCATCTTTTTGGATAAAAAACTTTGTGTTCTCCTTTAATTTTAAAGTTTTTGCTATCATGAAACATCATTTTAGATGTTTACAGCATAATACAATGTACATTATTGTGATAAAAAGTGAAATAATAATCATGAGTATATATATATTCCTGTAGATATGTATTTTATCCCAGCAATAAGGTGCTGGAAAATTTTGTAAATGACCCTTAAAAGTGCTTGAAAAGTGCTTGAATTTGACCTTGAAAAATGTGTACGAACCCTGAATCACAATGCGAATCAACAGAATGGGAACGTAAAGATGATAACAGATAAGAATATGACAGAATACAAACAAAACTAAGATGAGTAGTTTGAAATCAGAGTCTTGAACCAAACTGCACCGATTTTAAACGTGTGTGTCTGTGTGTGAAGCACTGAAACTGAAACTGACTCGGTGTTTACTGTTGGAACCTGCAGCGTTATGCACATACATACTTCTTAATAAAGAGCTGATGGATGGCGGCACGTCGCCCTTCAAGGCTTTAAAAAGAAACAGATGAGCGGAATAACAGTCAGCGGTGATGAATCTGAGGGCGGAGTGATAAAAACCAGTCTAGTGGAGGCGCGTCTGTAGATAACATCACCGTAATCCTGCGCGGATAAGACGACAGCTTCAATGATCCATTTCCTGCAGAACACGAGGAGAGTCGTTCTGCTTCTGTGTAAATAAACGCTGGTTTACTTCGAGGGATGAACGACGTGTTGGTAAATAAAGAATCAGAAGTCAGACGACGTGGATGTGTTGGGTTTTTAGTGTGTTTCTCCCGTAGACTTCAATACCAAAGCATGATTCGGTGATGTAATGACCCTTTTGTTTCACAGTTAGTTCATAAAATCCCGTCAGCTGTCGTTCAGGTCGCTTTCAAAACACTGGGTGCCTTTCTTATCACTTGTTGCTGGTATCCCCTTCCCTCCGCAACGTCTCCTACATAAAGTTAAGTAGCCTGAGCGTGTCTTCGGCATTTATGCATCAGTAACAAATCCTCCACGTTGACAGAATCGAGACGTTACGATGAGGAACTTCCCCGCTTCTAATTAGCCTTCACACTGGATCTGCTGCTCAAACCCTGCAGTGTATTTAATCTCCTCCCGTGTACCTGAAACATCCCACCACCACCACCACCACCACCTACGCCTCATAATCAACACCTGAGACGTTTCATCGTGCTGCACCGAGGCTGTTCTCATCAGTGTGGATGCAGATGTGGACATTTCATCTGGAAACATGAAGGCACAAATCTGAACAGGCGGGTTTGTTTGTCTACGTGGACACGAACGTTCAGCTGTGCTGCAGAGCAACTCTCCTCACAGCTCCACTCATCCTCAATCTGAGAGTGAATCTAATCAAAACACCTACCAGACTGTGAAGAGACTATAATATAGAAAACACCAGCAAGTGGAGCTTTGAAAAGTGTCTTGAGACCAAAGAAGGAACATTAAAACATCTAATTATCGTGGTTTTTTTGCCAACATCTCTGCTACTAAACACAGTAAGAATCACATCCACTTTGCAGAGACTGCACACGCTCCTCACACAGAGTCACAAACAAACAGACCAGAATCAACAATCCTGTGAAACACCATGTTGGAGAGTAATAAAGACGAAAACACCTCCACAGAGTCGTGCAGCAGCAGCAGCAGCAGCAGCCTCACTGATCTTATCCTGCAGACTCTCTTCCTCCCCCGAGCCTCTCAGTCCTGCATCTTACTGCACAGCACCAACTCCACACACACACACACACACACACACACACACATAGATAAGATGATGCTGTGTGTGAAGCAGAGAACAGGAGTGTGCTGCCGCTGTGTCTTCTCACTCCCAAACCTGCACACCTGCGATAAAATTCCTCACATGAAGCCTCTCTCTGAGTCTGTGATGTATTCAGGAGCGTCGGCGCGGCGTGTGTGCGCTCGCGAGGCCGCAGCCTGTTGCTTTAAATCCCCGCCGCCGCTCGTGCCGGAGGAGAGTCGCATCTCACATCTCTGCCTCTTATATTTCTCTTCTGTTTGTTCTCTTCCTTCCTGTATTTTTCCATTTCAGCCGTTTTTCAGAGCTCCAACACATTCCACGCTGGAGTCGGCTGCAAAAACAGAACTGTAGTCATACACTTAGAGGATTTAAAGGAGATCTGTGTGATGATTTCTGACTTATACATGTATTAATCACTTTTATATTGGAGGGATGTGAGTGGGTTGTAGCCTGACGTGAAAAATTACACCTTCCCTTCTATCTCAGGCGTCCAAACACGCCTGAGGACAATTTGTTGCGAAGCTGGAGAAGATGGAGAGCAACAGCAGCTAACGTTAGTTTAGAGACCCTCTAACATCAGCAAATGACCTTTAAGTAAGTCTATGTTCTGGCACTTGAATGCACCACTCCTGCAGAGTTTGAATCCGGCTTGAACCATGAAAAGAAACCAAAAAAAACACAACGTTCTTTTGCATATTCACACATTCCTTCAACTTTTCATTCAAGCTTGATCAAGCGAATCAAATCATTCGGCCACAATCTCTCGAAAATCTTGAAATCCAGACTGCAGGCGAGCAGGACAAAGTGATGAGCATATTCCCAGCATGCATTGAGGTTCAGATGTGTAGAAGAAGAAACCACAACAGCCAGTCTGCTGATATTACACACCAGGGGGATGCAGAAGACAACGTGACAGAGTAACAAACCCGACCTGTCAGCTCCTCCGGGTCCGCTTCATCGGGACCGACAGTGAAACAGGCTGCTGCTGCCAGAGTGTGTGTGTGTGTGTGTGTGTGTGTGTGTGACTGTATACACACATCCACACACTAACAGAGACTCACAACTCAGATCTGTTCCGGCAAAAACAGTCCCAACAGAATCAAGAGCGGTTCCGTGGGTGAAGATCAGCATCAGCATCCTCATCCTCAACTCTGAGAGACAATAAAATATAAAATCCCCTTTGGCTTTAAAAAAAACAAAACAAAAAAAACAAGGAAAAAAATAAGAAAAAGAAAGCAAAAAACTGCAAGAATGAGACGAAAGAAGGCAAACTGAAGAGATAAACACACGAAAATCAAAATGAAATCTTGTGGGATCAGAGAGAAAAGAGAAGGAAGCGTTTAGATATAAAAAAAAACATAAAATAAAAGCTGGAAATGAACAGAAGAAGAAGAAGAAGAAGAAGAAGAAGAAGATGTGCTTCCTTTCCACCTATCAGCCGAGAGGAAACGCTCCTGTAAAGACTCGCAGGACAACAGAGACACAGAGGAATCCAACCAGCCGCGGACATTCAGTGCACAAAAATTAAAAAAAACAGGAGCGAGAAAGAAACAAAGAAAGAAAGAAAGAAAGAAAGAGGAGAAGACAAGAGGAAGGGAGTGACTGACCTGCCGACAGCGGAGGCTTAAAAACGCCGAAAGAGGCTGAAGCGAGAGGAGGAGAGCGGGCGGTGAGGTGAGGTGAGGTGTGCGCTCGGTTACCGGGCTGAAGCTCCGACTGCGCGCCGGCCAGCGGGGCGGAGATGAACAGCGACTGGAGCGAACCACTGCGCGCCGACAGGAGGGGGGGGGGGGGGGGGGGGGGAGGCCGGGCAGAGCAGCGCAGAGCACCGGGGAGCTCCGTGCGTAATTAGGCACCTGGCTTTACAAAAAAAAAGGGTGCACAGACGCAGACAGAGAGCCTCTTAAAGGAACATCCCGTCCAAAAACAATCACTACAGACGAGCCTGATTGTTGCAGCTGCTCATCAGATCGACCAGGACTCTGCAAACAACACAATACAGGATCAGAGAGGGCGAAGAAGACAGCTGGACAGAGCTCTGAACATCTGTACTCGGATACAAGTAGCCCACAGTTACATTACTGGAATATTACTCAGTTACAAGTGAAACTACTGAGATTAAACTGAGACTTAAAGGGATATTCCGGTGTAAATTTAATCCATGGTCTAAATCACCGTGAAACTGTGTTAGACTCCCTCTCAAGAGATCAAGTTAGCAGACCGCTAATTAGCTCCAGCTAAGCTAGCGGAGGTTAGATGCCCCAGACTATGTGCTGAGACCCTATTTGTACTGTTGCTGAAGTTTGGTGCTGTTCTGAGCATTATTTGTGGCTTTTTGGTGGCAGTTTATATTTGGATCCATTTACTGCAGTGTATTGTTGTCGTGCGGTCGTTTCTGAGGTTAATAAAACTCCGTAAACTAGCGGTCTGCTAACTTGATCTATCGAGAGGGAGTCTAACACAGTTTCACGGTGATTTAGACCATGGATTAAATTTACACCGGAATATCCCTTTAAAGGGTCAGAATTGCAATATTTACTAAATGAATGAGCTCAGAGATATTTATTTATTCCAACACTGGATCAACGAGCTGCTTTTAGAGGACAAAAAGCTCCCCGAACACTGTTTGAAGCCAAAAAGGTGGCAGGGTCCGCCACATATCAACAAAGTGAAACAAAATAAACGGTGTTGTCCTTTAAATTAAGTTTGTTTATTCGGTTTATTCAGTCACGAAAACAAAGAGAGTTGGATTATTCAGTTTGCTCAGGCAGAAAACAATATTTCTCTTCTGATAAACAATTATTCCCCCAAAAACTACAGAGTGCTCCTTTAAGTAAAAGTACAGAGTATTCCTCTCAAACACTACTCAGAGTATTAGTTACTTTTTAAAATGTGTTATCAATAGCAGAAATTCAATCAAAGAGGTTTTTCTGGTTCTCAAAAACCTCCCAACTACAGAAAACTGTAGATGAAGAATTAGATATTAATTCAAATATAACTTTTAAAGTAACTAAGTAGATTACACAGGTGTAATGCATACTAAAGTATGAGTAAATCAAATAAAACTCAGCATTTTTTAAAGTCTGCAATTTTACTTGTCAAGCACTCAATAAAAGACTTGATTACAGTAATCTGAGGAGCTGTAATTAGTTACTTCCGGACATCGTGTGGAGACTTTAAAGCTGCGAGATCATCAGAACACGATGACGCAGTGAAATACAGCCGAAATCTGAAGGAGAAGAAACAAAAACACCAAACCACAAAGATTCAGTCAGACCAGTCTGCCAACACTTACAGCTTGTTTGAGTCGGCAGTGGTGGAATGTAACTAAGTACATTTACTCAACTACTGTACCATTTATAAGGTACTCGTATGTCGCCTGAGTCCAGTTTCTGCCACATTATACTTCGACTCCAACACTTTTATCTGTATCAGCTATTGTTGCTGGTTACTTTGAAGATTGTTCGCCATAAAAAGCACATTTTGGATTAATTTCTTACAATGTAAGCTGATAAAAAACACTAGAAAAAATGCTGCATAGGCTTCAAAAGTCTGTACAGTACGATACGATATGATACTGACATCACAACGATACGATACATTCGATACAGGAACCTGAGATCGATACGAGATGACATCATGTGACGATTGAACACAATCGGTTACATTCATATCAACTCACAAAGACAATTTTATCACTGAAATAATATTATTGTATCAATGGATCCAGACATTTAAATGGAAAATAATCTGTTGCTTCTCACAGACGGAAGTGCCGACACAGATGTGTCATGGGAATTTCAAAATAAAGGCGTATCTTAACGATCAATATGGGTTGATGTATGCGTTACACCTCTCAGTAGACATGTTAATGTTCTTTCACTCAGATGCTTTTTAATTTTACTCAGGAACTATCAGTACGGGAGACTTTCACATTCACCAAAGTAATATTTTAACGAGATATATAAACCTTCTTCTTCTTTTTTACATCTCTGGCAAAACATCACTGCGACCCGCCTGCAGACGTTCGGTCGTTCTTCATCCTCCTGATCCTTCATCCTATCTGGAAACAATCCAGGTGTGCCACTGAACAATGAGGATTTGTGCCATAAATGTTTTTTTTTCCCATCAGACAGAATGACAGTAAACGGTGAACCTTGAAGGTCAAACAAGCAATGAGTATGAATTATCTGATGAGAGGAAGCGGGCAGGCTGATGCATCGAAATAAGAAGAAGAAAAAATGAGATCAACCTTTGTTTTCTTTGTTTTATTACAGCAGATGATAATCAGAGCAAAAAAAGAAAAAGGCAGCGTTGTGTTTTATGTGTCAGTGCGGATCAAAGCAACAAGACGTAATAAAAAAACCTGCAACACAAACAGCGAGCCGTCGACCTGCTTTATTGGCCAGAGAGCTGTAAATATATATGACACCTCACAGCCCGGCGCCGGTTCTGAGCTCAGAGCGAGAACAGGAAGCGTCCTTCGATTCCTTCTTCTTCTTCCTCCTCACACAGCGGCTGTAAGTTTCCAGAGAGACTTTCTGAACTTCGGAGCGTGAAGTTTGTTTTTTATTGACACGAGTGAAGTTTGAAACTCTTGACAGTCTTTAAGAGCTGAAAAAGGGCACACAGTTATCTACCAACACAGCTCCCGAAGAGACAGCGATGGGAGCTAAGTGAAGACGAGGATGAAGACGAGATTGTTTATTTTGTTGTGCTGCTCGTTCCTCTCTGCTTTCTCCCTCAAGGGCAGAAAAAGAGTGGCTGAGACAGACGAGGGCGAGCGAGGCAGGAACAAACCGACTCTGATCAAACGGACGGAGAGTAAAGAAAAGCGAAGCGCGCAGGATGTGGATCCCCCGGTGGTTTACACGATCGGGGTTCATGGGGGGAATGAAAGCAGACGGCTGTAATTGGACTGATGGAGTCGCAGTGAAACCTAAAGTTCAGCGAGGACACTCGCGTCCCCGCATCAACGTCTTAGCTGTAGTGTAGTTTGGCTTGATGCTCTTTAACCCCGGAACAGAGCGTCAGATACGCTCACGACTCATGAACACGAACACGTGAAAGCATTCAAAATTCATGTGCAGCTTAATGCTAATACAGGAGGAGATGTATTAAAGCAGGCAGCAGTGTAGAGTGAGTGTGTTTATATGGACCTCCTGCTGTTAGAGAGGCTGTGGACTTTATTGGAGCGCGTATGAAACATATTATGAAATGACTCACGTGTCAGCCTGAAGTGCTGCGAGGCTCCAACATGCTGCTTAAATATTCAACTTGATCCGAACTGTTTTAGCTGATGGGGAGAAAATATCTTCGTGCAGTGCTGTAAGTAATAAATATTAGTCTGTAGGCAGTTATTTACAGGAGGAGTGCTTAATTGCTGGAAAGATGGCACTTGAATAAACTCAGTTTGGTCTGAAGACGACAATTTGGGGGGAAATTTGTGAGAAAACAGAGAAAAGGGGATAGAAAGGCAGGGAGGTTTTTTTTTAGAGGACAATTCAGACACAAGGCAACTCAAAGTGCTTCACAGGGGCATAAAATTACATTAAAATACATTAAAACAAGCAGGAAGACATCAAGAAACTATCAAGAAACAAGAAAATCAAAAAAATAAGACGTTTAAAAGAGACAAGGCTAAAGAATAAAAGTTAACGTGCAGTTCAAAGCCTTAAAATGCTTCAGTGATTGATTGAAAAGAGGTGAGAGCTGGAGTTTGTTTCTGCTTCTTGACTCTCAGGACTGAAAGCACTCCTGAACCTGACGACCTCGGAGGTCTGGATGATTCACAGTCGGTTAAAATAAAAAACCTGCAACAACCAGAACACTCTGCACCCGACCGGTACCAGTAAACACTTCTACTGATGGGCGACGGACTGCGAGCTGGATGGTGCTTGGTTTTCTTGCTCTGCATCGATCTTGGAGTTAAACGGTGCACTTCAGTACGTTTTAGAAAAACATATTTGGTGAGAAAATAAAGAATGAACAGGATCCTGAGCAATCAGAATTTTTTTCAGCCTCTGTTTTCACAAAACAGGAACAATGTGGCGGCAACTTGTGGGCTAAAATGTGTTTCTGAAAACAGTTTAGGTGAAAAACAGGCAGTTTGTTAACAGCATCATGGTTTTTAGCTTATTGTCAGCTTATTGTTTATAGTCTGTAGATTCAACTATACGATTTGAGTAGAAAAATGCAAAAGTCAAATCTGCACTGGGTACAACAACCTTAAAATCCACCTGATGACACATGATGATTTGAGGGGCTCAGAAAACTAACGAGGATTACACTTGTTGCATATACTAGCAATATGTAGTCAGACAAACTAGCAAAGCTATTGTTTAATATTTAGCAAGCTTAGATAAAAGAAAGGATGTTCTAGGAAATATAAATACTAGGGCTGTCAAAGTTAACGCGTTAATAACGCATTAATGCAACATCCTCTTAACGCTGTTAATTTTTTTAACGCGCGATTAATGTTCGATATTAAAAAAAAAAAAAAAACGCACATTGTTTGATTTACGGTCGTCGGTGGCACCTGTAGTCTTGATCCAGAGGGCGGCAATAGAATAAGAAAGGGAATCAGAAGAAGAAGAAGAAGCAGGGTTAGCGTTCGGGAAAAACACGGTGGACTGAAAAGCGAAAGTGAAAGTAAATGGAGAAAGGACTTATGAACGGCAAATTCACTTTCAAAACACTGCCAGATGGTTCGGTCCATAGGACAAAAGTTATCTGCACGTACTGTCGACATGAAATGAGTTACCACTGAAGTACGTCGAGTCTCAGATATCATTTGTAAGCCAAACACACGTCAGATGCAGAGAGCCCACCGCCCTCGCCAAAAGCTGACATCACCATGTTTTGATCCCATTTAGGGTGAGGGGATATTTTTTGAGCCTTTTATTTTCCTGCATGATTTGAAGTGTTGATTAAACATTTTCATAAAGCAAGCATATTTGCCCTTTCTTATGTTGTTAAAAGTATTAAGAACATGAAAAAAATACATAAAGGTACATTTAGAACAGAGAGAAATGTGCCAAAAAAATTGCAATTAATTTGCGATTATTCGCAAGTTAACTAAGGACAAAATGCGATTAATCGTGATTTAAAAAATTAATCGTTTGACAGCCCTAATAAATATCAATCACGGTGCCCTTATCTCCAATTAAGAGGGCTGTTAAATATGGAAAAAATGTCTATTATCATACACAGTCAGGTTTTTATGGTCGGTGGCTATCGTGTATTGTCAGTTTTTAGGGACGTTCGTAGCGACTCGTATGTTCGTTTTCTCTCCAAACAAAACAAAGTTTGCAGAGTTTGGTGTGAAGGAAAGTAACTATAAAGTCACTTTGAAATCTGCTCTGATCCAGAGCCGCTTCGTGACGAGAGAAGAGCTCAGAGATTGAAAAGTGGATGAGGATCCATGGAGGTGGAGGTAAAATCCATCGTCAGGTGTTTTGTGCACTGTAATGTCGACTGCTGACTGAAGCTAGAGGTGAAATGTACTTTACTTCCTCTGGTAATGTTGCAGAAGAGTAGAGGTGGAGAGAAGACAGATAAGTGAGAGGTTCACCTGAATTTAAACATACTCGCTGACATCAGTGATGAAAATCAAGTGAAAGATGATGAAAAAATGCAATTAAAATGTCTGATTTACTAAAAACAACACGCTGATAATAAGTTGAACCAACTAGTATTTCTGGTTCTGATGTTTACTCGACCGGTCGACGTCTCACAAACATCCATCGTCAGTTTATCATCAAGGTCAAAGAGATGTCACAGGCGCTGAGAGAGAACGAGCTGGAGGTTTTGACTTGTGAAGTAACCACATTCTCTTCCTTCACGCTCATATTGAATTATCTTCCACTCCCCTCAGTGCCGCAGTGAAACAGAGGGAGCGAGCGCTGAAGAGTTATTTGATTTTCTTCAGTCGGAGTCTGATGTCGAAGCACAAAAAGGAGAGCGAGGAGCTGACTCGTCTGAAGCTGCGAGAGAGAAAAGGACTCGGCGAGCGACAGAAAGAGTTTCTTAATAAAAACAGCTCGCTTTAAAGGACTGATTGAAACTGGATTCATCTGAAGGCAAAGAGAGAGAGACAAGAGAGAGATGTGAACGTCAATGTTCCCTAAAGAAAACACCCCACTTTAAAACTCTTGTCTAATATCACCCGAATGACCTCTGACTGAAAACAACCTTCGCTGACGGAGAGAGAAGATGAGTTATTTAACTCAGCGCGATTCATAGACGTGATCCAAAAGATCTCCTGATTGAGAACCAGTACCGACTTGTTATCCACAAGGTGGCCATGCCCCTTAATCAATACCCTGATTTATCATCCATTTTATTTCAGATAGAACCGTAATGACATCATACTGTATTGAAGAGGACTTGAAAGTGGAGATTGAGATCATAAATTCAGCAGGAAAACTGTTTACTGAGGCAATAAATCTAGTAAGAAGTGGGGTAATTTTCTCATAAGCTTACATGCAACCTGAGTTCATTTTTGAAACCAGTAGAGTCGCCCCCTGCTGGTCGTTATAAAACCAAATACAAAGTTTATCGGTGGTGAAGAGAAAATGATGATTTAAGGGAAAAAACAGGATGTTTTCTCACGTTTCTTGTGTTTTTGGCTTCGAAACCTTTTAAAATCTAAACCACTTCTATTTATATTTATATATACGCACTATAAACGAGCTCATGGAGAAGTCAAAACAAGGCGGCAAATAAAAAACAGAGTCCAAAGCACAAAATGTCAAAATGAATCAACACAATAAAGAGAGAAAAAGTACAAATACAACGAATAAAAACGCTAAAAACATGATTAAGAATACAACAGATGGTCTCAATCTTTTAACTATGAAGCGATAAACCTGAGTTATAACACAACTACTGGCTTCATCAGTCTAAAGTTTAAAAACAGTGTGCGTTTTTTTTTTTTTTTTTGTTGTTGCAGCAGCTGCTAACATCTGTCTGTCAAGCCACATCTGTCTTTGACGCAGAGATCCAACTGTTGTGAGATAAATGTCGTGTAAAGTTTAGTTAAAAACAGATCTGACACGAGACGACATGCACCCGATTTCCTCTTTATTCTAAAAGACACTTACCTGCGTGAGGCAGCAGATGGGACAGGTGTGGGTCGAAGAAGTCCTGTGAGATGTTTCACAAACATCTGTACATTTTTAGTAGCGCAAATTCCAGATGTGGGTGTCGGCAGCGTTTAGAAACTCTGATGATATACATGAAAATGGAAGAAAACATCACATGTTGGGTGGAAATCTGAACATGTTCTGTGTTCAATCAGTTATGTTATTTTAGGAAATATATGGTAGCATTTTATAATAAACGACAAACAACAATTATTGGTATCTTTGTCTTTATCTCAAAAGGCTGAGCCCAGTCACCCAACGGAGGGATCTAATTTCGATCGCTTCTATCTGCGATCTCTTTCTTTCAGTCACTACACGAAGCTCGTACGTATACGCGAGGGTTGGAACGTAGCTGGACCGGTAAATCTAAATCTTTGTCTTCCAGCGCAGCCTCCTCTTCACCCACGATGGTCCAGTTCAACTCCTGTAGAACTGCTGATGCCGCAACAAACCTCCTGTCCATCTCACGCTCCATCTTCCCAAGCAAAACTCTCCAGCTCCTTCTGGGAGGTCCTGAGTTGTTCCCAGTCCAGATAAGATATAAAATCCCTCCGGTGAGTTCTTGGTCTGCCCCGGGGATTTCCTCTTAGTTAGTTCAGCCCGTGAAGCGTCTAATTATCAGTTTCCTGGCTCGCTACCTCTGGATGTCCGAGCCTTCAAAAGGCTGAGCCCAGTCACCCAACGGAAGGATCTAATTTTGGTCGCTTCTTTCTGCGATCTCTTTCTTTCGGTCACTTCACGAAGCTCGTACGTATGGATGAGGGTTGAAGTTCAACTCCTGTAGAACTGCTGATGCCGCAACAAACCTCCTGTCCATCTCACGCTCCATCTACCCGTCACTGTGATACTTACGGCAAATTTCCACTGGATACCTCTCCGCTGCGTTACATCTCCGCCTCGGCAGCAGAGCTGATAGGTTTCACTTTAGTCTATGTGTTAACTTCCACCAGGTCCGCTGCGCTGCGTATCTGCTCCGTCCCAGCTCCGGCAGTCTGGAGCCCTCCGGCACAGATACGCAGGATTTCTATTTCTGGCGGATGCCGGAGCACGACACAGCAATTCAGCTGAATTTAGCACGGAGCAGACAGGAAGTCAAGCGCCGAAATAACAAACAGCATCCGGTTACCTTTCAAAATAAAACAGTCCGTCATGACACCAGCACACAAATCTCAAAAAAGAGACAAACACAAGCTCTTCTGCTGATCCTTCGGTCGGGAACGCTTAGTGTTGTTGTTTTTAATAACACAGACCTGTAACTGCGGTCTCGAGTGATCATGTGATTATCGTGGGAACTCCTCGGCCTCGTGATGCCAGCTCTCTACCAAACCACAACCGGTGGGGATTGTCATACGGTGGAGCAAAACCAGATCAGAGCCGCAACGCAGCGGACCCGTTCCGGTGGAAATTGGGGGTTAAACTCCATCATCTGGGTGATCCAACATTTGTCCAGCAGAGAACCGTAGCCTCGGATTTGGAGGCGTTGACCCTCATCCCAACTTCTTCACACTCTTCATATGAGCGTGATATATAATAACAAAGGTGAAGGAGACATATTAGATCTACAAATATGGAAAATAGATATTCATTGCAGTCCTGTGATATTGCGCTCTATGTTTACCTCATCTAACCCATCTGGCACCATCTGCACGGAAACCAGAGCAAATTTGGGAAGAGACATAATTACCTTTCCCTGCTTAGTTTGCCCCAATTAGCCCATTTTTACACCAACTCAGAAGATCAGACAGGAAAATCCTACATCTTAGTTTTCACCCCTAAAAGCTTCCTAACGAGTTGCTGCTCCCCAAAAAAAATTATGACTGGGACGGCAACTTTGCTGCTTAATGAGCTGAGGAAATGTTGTGTAAGCAAGTGCTGCGTGTGGTGTGGGGATGGTTTCTGGGTTCATGGCCTTAATCCGCGCTAATACCCACTGCTGGTTTCCTGTGCTGGAGGTAACAGGTGTGGGAGGTGCTTTGGAAACACAGTAATGAAGCAAAATACAAAGTGCTCAATGGTGGGAACATGTGTAGAGGCCAGAGCAACCAGAGGGCTGAATCAAATATGTCAAATACAGCCAATGTTTCTGGTGATATAGAGCACAGAAGGCATCAGAATCAACTGATATAAGTGTGTCAGTCATCCTGTAATAAAAACCATCTGTTAGACCGTCTACAGAGTCTTTAGCTTGAACTTTACCCGCCAGAGAGGAAAAGTCTGGAGGTGTGATATTCAGCTAACCGATGGAGAAGAGAAACTCACAGCAGATCTTTCATCACAGAAATGTTTCACCCAGACAGTCTGAATGATTGATTTTTAAAATTTTAAATATTTCCTTTAGAGGTTTTAAGATGAAGTGTTACATCTTTCTGACAATGAACTGTGTGTGCCTGCCAACTTCTACCTTTTCGGCAAACGACAAAAGGAAAAAAATGTCTGTTGGAATGAAATGAACGTATTAATTCTTAAGTTGTGGCCTTTATTTACAGCAGCTGCAGACATTTCCTGCTCTGGGCTTTTGAAATCTGCTATTGATGCAATTTGTTCCAAGTACATACTCGAAACATCCTCCATGGTTCTCTGATAATAACTTCAGTCATAGCACTGATTCACTGAGAACGACAGATGCTAACAAATGCTGAACTTACCAATAAAATGTCAAAATCAGTTGTGGTGAAGATGTCAATGAGGTCACGTTTCATGTCACAAATGCGCCGGAAAAACCAACACGTCTGTAAAACCGTAGAGAATTCTTTAGAGCGAAATGACTCGTTTGACTGTCATAATTTGAGTCATTCGGTCCAATAACATTTGGAAAGTCTAGAAGAGCTGCACAATTAAATTGTTTTATCCCCCTTCACGTTAGCTGTGCACTAAACTGGAAGTTAGCCGGCTCGGTTGGTGATCCAGGTGTTTTCACAGCTGGGAAGTCGAGTTTCTTGTCTTCAAAACACGACTGAGCAGCTTTCATAGGAATGAACGTGGCTCCACCTCCAACACTGGGTCCAGTAATAAAACCTCCTCGAATAGACGACATCCCAAATTCCTCCTTAATTTACACACCAACATGTCAACACGTTGCGCGGGGGAATTTAGCGTGTTCACTCGGGTCCTACGCTCAGATCAAAGAAAAGCCGTGGTGATAAAAACCTAAAAAAAACATTCACAGAAAAATGTTATGACAAGAATGAAACTCAAATGTGATTGTCTTGTTCATGATGTTAAGAAAATCAGTGATGTTTCATTTGAGTTGGTTGTAACCCTGAACAGATGGACCCAAAAGTGGATGCTGAACAGGGAGTAATGAGAAAGGTGAATTTATTGATCACAAAGGAATTGCTGCTTGCAGGTAGAGGTGTTGAGCTGGAGCGAAGGCAGGTGGCTCCCAGGGTGGTGCAGGTGGAGACTCACGGTTACGCAGGTGGACCACCGGAGCTGCCAACAATAATCTGCCAGAGTGCAGAAGGAAGGTCAGGTTGGGCCAAAAAAATCTGTTTTATTTTTTCCCAATTCCATTTTATTTTTTCCCAAATTCCATTTTTTTTCCGTTTTAGTTATTTATTTTTTACCTTTTACTCTTATTATACTACCAAAATAAGCATGTTTTTAATGTAAATAACTAAAATGTACGCAAATTAAATAGAACTTACCTTAAATTTATTGAGGTGACAAACACATTTCCTCAATACTGTACTAATAATGTACTGTGTAATGTACATTAAAGTGCATGAAAAACATTTTAACTTCATCATGTCTACATTCAGTAACTTAGTATTTTTTGTGTTTTTATGGGTTTCATTTGGGTTTCATTGAATAAAAACATGGTCAGCTCTCAGGCAGATCCAGTAAATGTTTGCATACCAAAATTGTTCTGAAAATTTAAGTTGTAAATATTAAAAAATTAGCAAAGATGAGACCAACAAAATGAGAAATTATACTTGTAATGTTATGTCAATAACATACTAACCAGCTAGCAGTGAAAACAGCAACCCTCCTCCTGTCCTCGGAACTCAGGCAGGCAGAGTCAGCTAAGAGGGCTGTGGCTAACGGGGCTAGCTAGCTAACAGCAGCTACTGTTAGCAGCAGTTAGCAGTCACTCTTCGGACAGATGGCTAACTCTCACGCATTACACCTTTAATTATGATTTCTCAGGTCTGCTTCTTTGCAAAACAACAGTTCATCTGACACATAAAAGTCGTTCGGGAACTGCTCGGCTCTGCACTGAGGGGTTAATGTCAAGTTTCTCAGTTTTTTCGCCGTGAGCAGTTGCTTCGCCATGCTAACATTGTTTTGACGAGGGAGTTCAGTCTGTGGAGGGGGCTTGTTGTGCCACCCAGATTTGCTTCCCTCCGTGCAGTTTTCCCCAGACATGCGTTCCTCTTCCACTAGAAAACAGCATTTCAGTGAAATTATGTCAAATTCCGTGATATTCCGCGTTAAAAAATAGATTCCGTTTTAACCGGCCAATTCCGCGATTCCGTGATCGCGGAAATCATAGGGTCCTAGTCAGGGTACAAGAGCAGGTGCTGATTGCATCCAGTTGGCTGCAGGTGTCTGGACCTGTCAGCACAAACGTCACGTCCAGCCTCACAAAGAACCTCTGAAACACAAATTAAAATAAAACACCAGCTCACCACACAGTCCAATCATAACATAATTCTCAAGTAGTTGGGAATACTGAATGGATTTGTGCTATTATCGAAACCCACAGCTGATCCAACACCACTCTTCCATTTCATGTTTTTATCTATGAATGGCTTTGAACAAATCACGGCGGTGGACAACACACACTCTCTCACAGACAGAACACATTATATACGTATGTGAGCTTTTCATTGTGTTGGCGTGCAGCCGAGCCGTCACCGCCACCGAACATGACAGTTTAATTTTCTCCCGTTGACCTTTTCATACGACACATTCACTGATAAGCTCAGGTAAGAATGTACATACACCCACGTACGCACATCTTCTTTTCAGCCATGTGAGCTCCACAGGACCTCAATAAATTCCCACCTGCTCATATAAACCGCTCCACGCTCGCATAAAGTGATAACACATTAATCATTCCAATGTATAAAAAGACGTGATCGTCTATTCCTATTTCCTTCGCGTGAGTATTTATTCGTCACACACTATTTTTCAAACCTGTCTCAGTGACTCTCTTTGCTTCAGACTGTGGAAATGTATAAATAAAATCTTATAGACTCTGGTTATTGCTTTAAGTACATTTTCACATTCTTTGCTTTGGTATGTTCTCGACAACAAACATTGTATAAGAAAATGAAATTAAATAGATAAATGCAGGAATTTGTGGCAGGGAGCAATCATAGAAAGATAAGGTTGAAAATATCACACGGAAATAATCAATAACAGTGAAAGAAACAATAATAATAACAATAAAAACAGCTGAGTTATTACAGATTACATGTGCAGGATGGAGTCAGATTTAGAAATAAAAACAGGATGTTCAATAAGTACAGCAGAGGATGCAGAGCCAATGTGGCCGAAATGTTCCAACATGTACTTCATTGTATAATAATGAAACTGATAAATAAGTTACATAAAGAGAAGAAGCAGATCAACCAGGACCAGATCCCTCAATGGCTTCCCAAAAACCTGCACCGTGTTTTTGAATGACCATGAGTGGGAGGAGCTCCTACTGGACATCAGGCGCCGGGTCTGGTCGAGTTTGGGGGAGAAATTAACTCATGGACCCTAAAATTAAACCTCCAGTTGAAAGAAGTTCTGTTGACAACCTTTCACAGTGTCTTTTACGGATAATTTGAATTTTAACGGACAACTAGTGATACTGTCTAATGTCATTTGTCAATGTTAGAGACAGACAGACACCCAGGACCACAGGATGGATGTGGCCCGAGCACGGGGGCCAAAATTAGGGTGGTGACCACCTCAGACTTTACACCCCGAGCCCACCTTCATTATGACGATCTATATGAACTTCACAGGTGTGTAGGTGAGAAGTCCAAGTTCGAAGATGGCTGTGATCCTGCAGAACAACGTCAACATGTTGGATCACACCAGTCGTGACCAACAGAACTGTTTGCACTGATGGAGACAACTTGAGGTAAGTGGGAAAATATTTTTTGTGATTTTCTGGCAAAAAATGTCTGCACGTAATTCCCCCAAAAATGTCCTCACAGTCAAGGTCCAGGTCTCAAACTGGATCCCACATAAACAGGAAGGGAATACAAACACAGCAGTTTGACAGTCTTCAAATGTCACCGTTCAGTATTTACGACTCTAACCTTGGAGGCGACTGCGCCTGTATAAATGGCGCAGACCTCGCTTCAGTATGAAAATGTATGAGTGAGTCAGACCGACACACACACACACACACAGACACACACACACACACACAGACACACCTGTCTGTGCAGGTGTGTGAAGTGCTTTTAGACAGCACCTGTGAATTAATGCTTCAGTTAGTTATGTGGTTGTTCAGGTTAGTTTTGTTCATATATTCATAATATATTCATAAACTCCATACATGAATGTGCATGTGTGGAAGTGAGTACATGAGTGTGTGTGTGTGTGTGTGTGTGTTTCCATCCCTCACACTGATAAATGTCTCTTAAAAATTGACAGCTGACAGAAGAGCTAGTGATTTATTAAACATACACACACATAAACAGCAAAAACCTATTATGATTGTTTTTATGGCGTTCAGTAATGACTCTAAATCACCTCAGACTGTCAGTGAAAAAGATTTCAAAACGAGCTCTTCTGTCCACCGACACGACATCAGCTGTTTCTACCTCAAAAGGTTTTAGAGTTTATTCACAGACGTGTGAATGTGGCTTTTGATCAAATTCTGTTAAATAACCAGTCGTTGTTTAGATATGTCAGTCAGTCAGCAGATTTAAACATCTAAAACAACCCCGTGGAAGCATTTAAAATGTCAAATTATGGATTTACAAACCAGAACCAGAATCAGATTTATTACCAAGAAGGATTTTAAATCAATGAGGAATTTGTCTTGGTGAATAAGGTGCATAAATTGAAGACAGTAAACAATAAACAAACAGAGACATAAAGTGTGGGATGATTGATAAAAAAAGATTGAAGAGCTGTACAGGAATGTGCACAAAATTGTACAAATTCTGCATTATTGTAATGCAAAGATTCAAGGGTGGTTGTGGGTTGGAGTGCCACAGTGCAAGACTCAGTGTCACTGTAGCTCCTTTTAGATAGAAAAGGCTGCACATTGCGCCTTGTTTATCTAAAAGGGAGGTGTAATATTCCTTCTTTTCCAAAAAGCCGCCACTTGGCCGCCACTGGGGTAGGTGTAAACATGTGACATGACGTGAAGCAGGAAGTTGAGCGTGAACAGTGAAGCAGGTTGAATTTGTCTTCAAAATAAGAGCTTTACATTGCACCCCATTGGAGTTTAGATCTGGGTTCTTAGCGGGGGGCTTTTAATTTGAAAGTAGCGACCGTTAGTAGCTTGCCGCTACAACAACAAGCGGACAACGAAGACAGCTACAGAGACCGAGGAGACGCTAGCATCTCCTGGATCTCAGCAGCTGTCCAGTTGCTCATCTTGACGTCCGCGGATGAAGTGATGGACTGACTGCTGTGATCAGCTGTTTCCTGGTTTTAAAACTCCCCGGCTGTGGGTCGCACGTCATCGAATTCTCCGCCCTTCTCACGCGATTGTTGGCACATCGACGGCTCGGATTTACAGCAATAAAGGTGAAAAAAGTGGTGGACCAAAACAGACCCCCAATTTACCGCCTTCTGTCTAAATCCACCAACCTAGCAGCAAAAAGGACTGCCAAATTGGCGGCTTGCTGCCCAGTATAAAAACGGCTAGAAATATTTGACCTATGTTCATCTTTACAACCTGCCGTTATCTCCATATTTAAATGGTTACCACTGCTTACCCCTTTTGACTTTCCATTACAGCACATTCATGTATTTCTTGGTTTGGTGCTGGAAAAAAACTGCTGAAATAACTTGTTTTCTTCCCTTAAAATACCCGTTTCCTTACCTCTTTCACAACTCAAATGTCAAATGTGCAAAGTAGGTTTAATATTCACGGCAAAAATCCTCCTCTAACACTTCACAGTTGACCTCAAACGTCTTCTTATGAGACGCTGTTCTCTGATTAAAGACTTCGGTTAACAAGGTGAAAGTATTTCAGATGCTTCTTCAACCTTAATGTCTTCCCAGCTCTCTTCACTGTCAACCTCCTGTGTGTTGTATAATCACTGAATTTCACTGAATAGTATTTTTAAAAAAAAGCCTATTTGCCGTTGAGAAAATCACATTTTCTATATTCCATACACATCTGAGACTGTATGCCTCAACAGCCAGCATAATACTCTGCTTTCATAACTCAACAATGGGGCTCTAAAAGGACTAAATTCTATATCTATTCCATAATTTCATTCTCTAATTGAATTCTACACATATGCGGCAGCACAAAGCCCTTATAAGAAGCTATAATCCAGGCTCCTTTCATTCACTTTGAAATAATTGTTTTCTTTCGCGTAAATATCCATCAAGCTTAATCCTGTCAGGGGCAGGAAATGTTGCAACGGATGATTGAGCAACACTTTTTATTCAAACCTCCGTTTTTTTCCCCAGGAAACGAAGAGCCGGAATCTCATGCCGATTGCTTTTTGAAAGTGTATTTATTGTTTGTTTTTTCAAGGTCCACTGAGATGAGGGGCCTTCCTTTTTTTCCACAGCAGACTTGACCTAAAAAGCAACATCAGGATAATAAAAAATGATGCAGCATAACAAACATGCGCTAAAATAATCACAATCACAACATGTTAAATCAGAGGTTTGTGTATCCGTAGTCCTGTGTCCAACCCCCAAATTCTACCAGATCCGTGCTTGGTCCGTTTCTGATCCACCATGAAGTTCCAGAAACGAATACTTCTATTTTTGCTGTAACACGGCACATCGGTTCAGCCAAATTTAGCACAGAGCAGATCGAGCGAGACAGGAAGTTAAACACCGAAACAACACAACATCCGATTAAGCACTTCTTCTATTCTGTTGGTTGGGAACACTAACCTTTTTGTCTGTTTGTTGTTGTGTTTATAACAAACACATGTATAATTGTGTTCTGGCGTGATTCTGTAATTACTGCGGGAACTCCCCGGTCTTGCCACTCCAGCTGTCCGGCACTGCTGCACCTTGAAGCCCCCAAACCAGGAGCCGGAGAAGGGAAACCAGAGTGGATGCGTTCCATAACACACATGCAACCACTTCCAAAACAAATGCAAAAGCTAGCTAGATAAAGATCTTTCCCACAGGCAATCATGCTCGAAAAGATTCTGTTCACAGGGGTCACCACAATCAGAAAGACAGGAAAGTTCCTTGTAGCTTCTTTAAGAGAAATCTGACAGTAAAGTAAACTGAACCGAGGACGCTGCTGTGCCTCGAGGACGAGCAAAGGTTGCCGCAAGATTAGTTTTATCATTTTTCATCAGCCTCAATTTCAGGATTCTTGTCACAGGCTCTCCAGCAACCTGAACTCAGATGACATCTTCAGAATCAAGGCTTTTGTTAGTATAATCAAGAGGGGTACCATAAATAACAATTAGGGCCATATTATAATAAAATTCATGATGTAAATGGGTACAGCTGCTCGCTGTGAATGAGCTGTCGCTAACGATATGATGGATTAGACATGAGAATGTCTGGAAAGCATTCAGGACCTCAAACAAAGAGGCAACAAACACTGCAGAAATGCAATCATGCACTCCGCCTCTGACACTGAGTGAAAGCTATCAGCTCAACAAACAGGTCAGTGGTGGAATTTAAAAAAACATTCTGGAAAGACATCAGACAACACAAGAAAGAGAAATTGGCTTCAAAAAGAAGATCTGCTCTCCAAACAGGTGGTGGTTTTGTGAATGAATTTCCCCCGAGTCAAACTGAGGAGCAAGTCCAACTTTGCATAAATGTCGAGCAGGTGGAGGGGTTTCAGGGAATCGACTACCTTGAGAAGGAGATCAAAAACAAACGGGAGTTCTCTCCAGGTAATGTGTGACGGTGAAAAGACCCACTTCAGAAGTACGTTAATATGCATGACTGTGTTCATCCTGAGAATACTTGTGCTGTAGTGGCAGACGATGGAGTTGCGACAAGGGGAGCTGAAAACACCTCAGGGTGAAACTATCGCCCAGACCTCACTGATGGTCGTGACGATGCATCCCATCTGCATCACAAGTGGAAACTGCTGAGGATCCAAACTAGACGGCAACAAACTGCAACAACGATGAAAGGGAAACAATACTTTTATGGCGCTGTTGGTGGACTGCAAAGACACCGTCCAGTCCGTTCTACGTACGACGTCTGTGCAGTCAAGTTCCTCTACGACTTCAGACGGTGGTGTGAAAAAGCCTCATGGGGAAAAAGACAATATGGATAAGGATATAAAAACATCCCTCCATGAGTCCCTGCAGTCATTGTTATGTGTTGATGTCCTCCTGTTGTAATAAAGCTTTAAATTCAAGTAAAAATGGCGTCTTGTATGATCACACGAGGACAACATGTCGGTAATGAGCAGTGGTGGAAGTCCAAATTCAATTAACATGAGAGTTTGCTTAGTATGTGTGATCTACGGCCAATCTGATGAGATTTTAATTAGATGAATCATATTCTTGTTGTTCTGACATTCCAACAGTTGGCGTGAAATCCAAACGATCATATTACAGCTGGCGAAATATCAAGCGGTATTAAAGAGTGATGAAACATTCAAAAACGCCTCTAAATTTCCATCGTTCACGTTTAACTGCTCACTGAGAGGAACTCAAAGGTCGATGTGCAAATTCTCTTCGCAGTTTCCTTTACAACACATTGCATCTATTGGATAAGTGTTTACAACAAAAAGTTTAAAAAAGACGTAACATCTCGGAGTGTGGACGGCTCTCGAGGTTTCAAGTTGTGAGATGGCTTTTTTCTCTCAGCAGGACTCGGTTGTTACTCTGCTGTTCTCTTTGTTGAGAAAATAAAAGTTTGCCTCTGAAGCGTGTTTGAAAAGTAAAATCCAAAACGTCGAAGTCCCTGCAGGAAAGCTCGGAGCGATACCTTTCTCCAGAAAACTTGCTTGTCAGTGGAACATCTTTGATGCATATTGGTTTTTTTTTGGTGAAGAAGCTTGTTTGAATTCCCTCATTGACTGATTATTGTCAGAAAATGTAGCACAGAATCTAGGCCAGATCTGCTCTTGTCAAACAAATCACTACAGGCATTTTCCCTGCTGTACATCAGCTGCCAAAATCAAGAGATTCTCGGTTATAAACGCTGAAAGTTTCAGACCAAAGATTAACGGCTTTCCATTTGCCCTGTCCGACCTCCTGCGCTCTCATTCTGCTGAGCGCTTTCACCTCCAAACCTCATGTGGACACGCTTCATTCACTCACATCGCCGCATCAAACGCACTTCAAACACTCATTCAGGGAAATAAAACGCATATCATCCTTCAAACCTTTTCATAAATCCAACTTCTAGTACGTCATGGTAGGTGCTGTTATTTCTGTATGGCAGCTGATTGGAGCCAACTTAAGACTACAACAGGATAAAAGGTTAAGACTCCAGTTAGTAGGAAAAACAACATTAAAGGAACAGTGTGTATTATATCAAGTATTTAGCGCCAACTAGCTGTGAGGTTCTACATTGCAACACTCCTTTGCTCACCCCTCCCGTTCTGAAGACGTTGGAGACGTTCCGGAAGCTACGGTGGCCCTGACGGACAAGAAACTAATTTTCAAAATATGGACTCTTTCTCAACAGCGTCGAGTATTTCTACTGATTCAAGTAATGAGGTAAAGATGTAGTTAGTTATTAAGGCTATAAAACTAGAGGTTCCCTCTCAGTTCCACAGTCAAGCTAGCTCTGAGCGAAAACGTGTTTAGCCGTACTACGTAGTACCACGTAGTGCTTTGTGTCCCTCTCGGCAGTCCATAGTTTTTTTTAAAACCAGAAAGACATGGCGGCCTCCATAGAGCTTGCCCGTGCTATGTATATTCAGATAGGTAATTCTTCGCTAAGGAGGATAAGTCAGATTGTTGGCAGAGGTAATTGTACACCAATGAGGACTTACTTATGAACAAAGACGTTGATTTGAGTTAATAAATTACGTAAATCGTTACACACTGTCCCTTTAATTTAAGTAAAAAACATTATTTCAATCTTATCAATTAACTGTAATTTATATCCATCTGGCATCTTAACTCAGAGCTCACACATGTTCTTAACGACTCCCACACAGGGTTTAAAACCCTGCAGCTCCCCTCCAGTTAGTAAGAACTGAAGAAGCCTCTCGGATGAGCGATGAAACATCTTCAAGAAACTGAAACAAGTCCAGTTGCCGACGATACAGCACCTACATTTACAATGACTTTGACGACTGAGAACCTTCATCATCTTTGGTGAATCCAAACTTTTGCCCAAATGAACCTTGCTCTTGTGAACTTTGGTAATGTGGTTCCAAAAGTCAGTCTACATTGTTGTGTTGGGATTGTTTTGTCACAGTGTGGGTTCCTTACTCCATGTAGGACCAAATTCCATCTGAAATCTTGTAGAAATCCTTCTCAGAACAGTGGCCAGTGTTTATGTGACATATCTAACCCCGCGATTCCACCAGATACGTGTCCGCTACATTACTCCACCACTCAAGTCTATGAGTTAATTTCCACCAGGTCCGCTGGGCTGCGTATCGGCTCCGTCCCAGCTCCAGCTCACAAATACGCAGGACTTCTATTTCTGGCGGATGCCGGAGCACGGTGCAGCAATTCAGCTGAATTTAGCACCGAGCAGACAGGAAGTCAAGCACCGAAACAACAATATAACATCTGGTTACTTTTCAAAATAAAACACTCTGTGTTGACACCAGCACACAAATCTCAAAAAAGAGACAAACACAAGCTCTTTTGCTAATCCTTCAGTCGGGAACACTTCCTGTTGTTGTTTTATAACACATATCTTTAACTGTGATGTGATTATGTGATTATCACGGGAACTGCTCGGTCTCGCGACACCAGTTGTTGACCATACAGCGCTGTAGCGGACTCAAAACGCAACCGGTGGGGGTTGCCGGACCGCAGAGCAAAACTGGATCGGAGCCGTAACGCAACGTGAACATATCTGGTGGAATCTTGGGAAAAGAGTTACTTATGTGAGTAATGTTGAGTGTCTACAGATTTATGGCCGTACAGCAGCATTTAAAAATCGGTCTTTGAAAGTTCACTGCTCTTCTTCATCTTTTCAAACTCCATGACATTACAATTTCATGACTTGTTCATTTAATGACATTGAAAATTTGCCAGAAATAAAAAAAAGAAACTTTGCAGCACGGAAAAACTAATTTTCCACTCCAGTACTTTTTCCACAGGATTTTCACGTCTGCAGGAACCGACTGCAACCAAATGTTTACCGTCTGTAATGACTTCAATTGTGCACACTTACGTACTTGTGCCGTTTATTAATATCCTGTGTTGATTGTTGACATAAAACTGAACTGTGATAGGATATCCTCGAGGGTGAAAGTGTCCTGAATGTCTTTGGTTTGAACTGGTAGAGACCTTGGATGTGTTTGTGTTTGTGTGCGTTTCCTGCCAACAGTAAAGGAAACTACATGTTCAGTGTTTTACTGTGAGAGAGGGTCGTTTCCAGGTTGATATCGAGGTTGAAGGTGAGGAATCAAAATTGAGTTAATGTTGCAGCAGTGAAGTGAAAGGTCAGAGCTGCTGCAGTGTCTCTCTCTCTCTGTCCTCCTCCAAGTAGCTGCCCAGTCTTCATCAGACAGACACACCTTCAACATCTGGTCCTATTACAATCAAACACACACACACACACACACACACACACACACACTTTAAAGTGTGCGCCACCTGCACTTTATGGCACAGTCAAAAGCTCTGAGTTAAATGAAACTACACCCTCGAGACTGAGCGGTAAATCTCCGAACAGAATGAAAGCGGTTTTGGTTTCTTTGTCTTTAAGTTTCTGTGCTGCAACTTCTCTCACACGGATAGTTTCTAAAAGAAACCTTTTGATGAACACACCTGTATTGACTGATGTGATACAGAGACATGCAGAACGAGTCACCACAGTGGCAAGAGAAGCAACATTCATGTTACTCTGCTACGATGGGCTTTTTTTTTGCAGAGGTCAGAGGCAGTAGAACAGTTTCAAGATATTTATGTACGACAAAAAGCTGAGAGAGAGGAGGGCGGGCGGGCAGGCAGGTCGAGTGGTCTGGAGGCGAGGAGGTGAAACACACAGGTGAGCAGCGCTGAGGGTTCTTCACACGAGGTAGGAAAAAACACTGAAGCATGAGCACATGAAGACGTAGCAAAAAGAGACAAGAGTTGAACACTAAAGTCACCAAATGGGATGGAACAATCTGACACTGGCGTCGTTAAGATACCGGGTCGATATAGCAGGAGTTGGAGAACAGAGGAGGAGAAAACAACAAACACCGGACTGATACAAAAGAACTGTGACACACTCATCAAATTAAAATAAAGTTGTGCTCAACTTTGTCTAGATGTCACCATCCTGTCTGAACAAGCTGCCTTTCACTCTGCTGCACGGAGGTGAAGCCGACTGTTGAGGATTCACTCACTGTGTCTCTATTCAGGGTCTGCATCCTTCGAAGGACTCAGCCTTTGCGGTCTTCGAAGGCGAGTCCTTCAGAGAGACCTTGTTAACCTCGTCAGCCGTTGTTAAATGTGACGGTCTAGCCTTTGGAGCATTTCCTGGTTGCGTCACCAGATGTTTTACCCTTGCCAAAAGTGACGATCTACGCCACGCGCTGTCGCCATTTTCTCTCTTTCCTTCTTCTTTTTCGGGCACGCAAAGAAACTTGGGATATATGAGGCCACGAAGGATAGTAGCGGTGCATCCTCCAAAAAGAGGGAAAAGAAGGAGCACCTGTAGGAGCCTTCAGATTGGGACAGCCTTCGCACGGCGTAGCGACGTAATTGGCCTTCAAATGCTCCTCTGAAGGATGCAGACCCTGAATTGAGACACAGCAACAGTGTGTGTGTGTGTGTGTGTGTGTGTGTGTGTGTGTGTGTTTCAAATTGCAATTAAAAGCAGACTCGGGTCGGCCATCAGTCACAGCAGTAAGGTAAGAAAACAGCTGTGGATGTCTCCTCACATTAAGATTAGTCTTAATTTGTGCAACACATGAAACCTTTCAGAGCTGATCAGGTGTAGTTATTCAAAACAACATGCGGTGACATGTGTGACGCATGAACAGTGAATGAATCGGAGACACGCCTCACATCTGCCCGAGATAAATGCAGCATCAACTTCAGAGTAACACTTTAAATATGTGTAGTGTGATCAGACAGTGAGCGCAGCAGTCTGGTGCGTCTGTTTCAATCAAGTTAAGACAGTGGCATTTCAATAGAAACATTAAAAGGACTTTTTTTATTTTGATTAAAGTGCATGGTTTCAAAGACATGAATGGATTGGTCAGTTAATAATTTCTAATCCAAATGAAGCTTTGCTCTGTTCCCCACACCAGAAATAACAGACCAATTAAACAAGTGTAAAACTTTCCTTAATTAATAATGTAATGGAACCAGTGCTGGTCACTTTATTGTTGGGGGTGCCAGTGCAGAAATGCAATTCAGACCTCATAAATATGGCACGACTGTAAACATCTTTTCCGTTTAATATCGTCTGACAACATGTTGCATGAAACTCAACTTGTTTAAGCATAACCCAGTGTGTTGGGCTCAATTTTTAATCCTGCATGTGTTGTAGTCAGTATTCAGTGCGAGTGTGAAAGGAAAATTAAAGCCCATCAAAAGTATTTTCTTATTAACTTCCTTAAACCTCCTTGTCAGTCAGACGTCGCTCTGCTATCTTAATCTTGAACCCTTTCCTCCGGCTTCATCCGAAGAAATTCTGAAGAAAAGCACCACAACCTTTCCCCACAGACGGCCAAACACTCTTCACTCACTCTAAGTTTTTTTAGATCAGATTGTTTGTGAGATAGAAGTACTGGGGAAGTCGTCCTTGGATGAGGGCTTTCAGAAAAAAGACTTGACAGGTGACAGGACGAACCGTCTGCCTGTCACGGGCGAACGTCAACCAGTCGGATCGGTAGCAGGAGAGTTCTGCCACCAGCGGGGCCAGTTAGCCAGACAAGACCAGAGTGAAAACATCAGCGCTGTTTCTTTGCTTTGCTTTCAATTAAATATTAATTTCAAGGTCAAGTTTTCTGGGACCTCGCCTTGAATCAACTCCTCCACTGATCTTTCATAAAAAAACTTCTCAAAAAGCTTCCTCTCAACAAGCTACACACAATCTTTTCAAGGAGCACCTGACGACCTTCTGAGAAGGGAAACTGAAGAACCTCTCGCAAACCTTTAGAGAACCACTCGACAGTCTCCACTCAGAAGTTTTCAGGGCCGGAAGGAAACCTTGAATTCTCACCTGAACCTTCCAAGCACCTCTCACTCCACACACACACACATACACACACACACACACACTCAAACACATATGCAGCTTTTCCCATGGAGTGATTAGTAGCTGAAAGTCCCCCAGAGCCCGCCTTCACTCGTTAACACCTCGTTTTCTCCTCGTTAAGGCTGAGATCAAAGACAAGGGGTAATTAACGAGTTTCACACCACTATAGGCTACTGCACAGCCTCAGTCTCTGCTCTACTGCTGCACACACACACCCAGAAGCCGTGAATCTAGGATGTATTGCAGACTTGCAGGAGTCCTGCAGGGGCGCTTTGTACGGACCCCTGTACGTTTTACTTTGGCTGTGATGAATTCACATAATGCAGTTTTTTTTTATTTTTTTTTAATCTTTACTACATTAATCTGCAAATATAAGGATTAAATGATATATAAGTGGTTCCTAACCGAGGGTCAGGACGCTCCAAAGGCTTCCAAAAATAAATCTGAGGGGTCCAAAGATAGAAAAAGCAAGAAATTATAAAGAAATTACTATATTTCTATGCAGAGCTGTTTCTGGTTTGAAAGCTGAAAGCTATGATTTTATCCACTCACTCGCTCTCCATACTTTAAAACCTTCCCACCCCCCACAGGCCCACACACACACACACACACACACACACACACTTCCCTCCATCATTAACTAGGCACTAGTCTGTCATGCATGTTAATTTCCTGTTGCACATTATTTTATTTCAACATGACCAAACAGCATAGCAGCACGCAACAAGCTGTGTGTGTGTGTGTGTGTGTGTGTGGGTGAAAGAGAGGCTGATTTTAATGGACCAGCTCGAGACACACGAGAGGATGTCAGGAAGAGAGCGTGATTTAATATGCATCACCTGCCGGGTTAAGAGTGGATGTCCTCTGAACTCTGCTGATGAAAGCAGAGCTGCAGAACGTCTTATCAAACCGCTGCTGTCTGTCTTTTTAAAATACTCCGAGCGGCAACCTGCAATCACATTTTTGAGTCTCTTGAAACCTTACAGTCTTTTCGAAAGGGTTATATAAATGTGCTCCCTATAATCCTCGCTGTCGCGGTGCTACACTCGACCTGTCACCTGTAAAAATGAAGGTTGAATCGCGGCACAAAAGGATGCATGTCTGCCATCGCGCAACCAAAACGGAGAGGCGTCTTTTTCCCAAGTGACAGGTGAAAGAAAAGGAACTCCGTTGATGGAGGAGGTTTCAAAGTCCTCTTTCTACTAAATTAGCAGGTAACAAACATGCTTTACTGGTGGGTTTTTTTTGGCTTTGGACAGTAACAAGGCTGCTAGCGGTAGCCATGTTGCTAAAGCTTTCAGTAACACCACAGGGAGACACCATCGAGGGGAGAGCAGAAAAGTTGTCTATTTCTGCTTTAAATTAAAGTTAAACTAATCATCACTGGGCAGAAGTCAGTGAACAAATTAAAGGGTTGAGGCAGGAACACCAGGGGCTAACAGGCAGGAAGGCTTGTTAATAGAAACGGCTTGACACAATAGTATGAAGCAACGTCGACAAATCTGGCAACCAAACCGGGAGAAATGAGGACAATACACACACACCGAGGGCCTGAATGACCGAATGAGAACAGGTGTGCAGGCAGGTTGCTGAACAGGTGCAAATGAAAACAGTCAGAGGGAAGAGTGAGGACGTAAACACAAGACGAGGAAAGTACCGATACAATACCTGGAGAGATTTCCCACCAGATCCCTCGACCCTCTTTGTAACTACCGAGTACGAGCAACATGAAGCGGCCTGAGTTTCATCAGTCACAGGAAGTTGGTGGTAGAAATTCAGGGAGAGAGAACAAAGATTAGACCAAGATTATATCTAATGATGTGTTTATTGCTGATTAACACCTTTTGTTTACCTCACCCTTCACTGATTTCAACACAGTTGTTTTCTTTGTACTAATATGATTAACTTAAACTGACAAATGTGGAGGACAAATTAACTTTAACAGGTTTAATATAAAAAAAACAACTAAAATACAAAACCACCACGTCTCCACCTCTCCCAACAACAAGCCGATGTCTTTAACAAGCTGTTCTCAGTTAATTAAAACACCAACTGTTGTTGATTTACTTGTTTTTTTTTAATCCTCTTAATGTAAGCACTGGGCTGCCGGAGCATTATCTGGACTCTGTTCAGCATTTAATTTACAAACACACACACAAACACACAAACACACACACACACACACGTTTTTCTGTGGATGTTTGTTTCTCTTTTATATTTCAGTCGCTGAGCTTCTGAAAGCACGTTGGCAGTGTGCAACAGCTGAGCATGAATTTTATATGAATTTTTCAGTTTGCAAATGTATTTTAATTGAGAGAAAACAAACTGAAACTGTTTTTAATTAATGGAAACATTTGAGAGGAAGGAGACAACTATCTGAATTAAAATTAAATGGGTCTACTTTGTCAATAAGACAGTCAGTATGAGCTCAGGGTTTGTTTGTTGATGAACTCACCACAGATACTGGTGGTTTAAGGACTACCAGACAAAGGTGTATTCCAGGTGACTGTAATGTAATGTTGTAATGTAGAAAGATAGTAAACTTATTCACCACTAAACCAAGTTTCCAACATTTGGCTGAAATGATTCTTCAACAATGTTTTTCTAGTCAGAGAACAGAAAGAGAATAAGAGTTAAATAGTGATGCTGACGTCTAAAAAGAATAATTACCTCAATAAAACACCATTAAATCCTATCAGTGAAATCAGCCTTGTACCACCATAACTAAGTCTGTTGTATAATTCTAACACATCACTGTTGAGTCACAATGATATGATGAAAAGACACTTTTCCCATCAAACACCTCTGGAGGAATCCTTTTAGCGTTTGTGTGTAGATGCATAATTAAAGCACTTCCTCCTCGCTGCTCTGTGGCACGTATACATCCACTGTGATGCAAATCTCACATGCATATTCAATGTAACAGGCTAAATACCTCGCTGAATGCACACGCATCATTCCCTGCACGACACCAACATGCCGCGCACCCCTGTGGTGTTGTGTGTAGGAAACAGGAGGTGTGTTTCATTAAGTGTGTGAGCGAGCGAAATCCTCGGCAGCGTGCTGTTAGGTAGCTGCCCTGAAGCTACAGCGAGCTCCGAGAGACTGCAGCTGTGCACAGATCAGCATGTTGAGGGTTTAATATAGCAGCAGAGCTGGTGTCATGTGTGTGTGAGACACAAAACAAGGATCCTCAAAGACGCTTCAGGGGTTCTTGAGGAAGCTTTAGTAGTCACCAAAGAGGTGCCGCGCTCCCGAGGGGCTCCAGGGGCTCCAGGGGCTCTGAAAGAGGTTATTAAGATGTTTTGTCAAAGAGATTACAAGGTCAGAACTGAAGATGTGTTTTTTAATGATTTCTAAAGGTCATTGGCAAGGTGACAGTGAAGAGTTCCCGAGGTTCCCTCATGAGTTTCTTGGATTTTTCATGGGAATTCAGAGGTTCTGATCACTGAAGAGGGACGAGGCTTCTTCAGGAATTCAAGGTTTCTTGGAGAGTTTCCCGTTCAGATCAAGAAAGATCTAATTTAAAGGTCTAATTGTAACACCACGGAATTACAATCCGCCTCAGTACGACTGTCAGTGCTACAAAACGTTCTATTGGTACACAAAATCTGACCTGTAGAACTTCTGACATCTGTCAAGACAATAACTCACTAACCCCAACCATGAATCAAGTTTTTCACTTTTTGGTGAAAGTAGTCGTATTATGTCAGAAGACGTTCGGTGGGTTCATGGTGGACACTAAAACAGACTAGGTTCTCCTTTTGGAGGCTTGTTGAGAAGTATCCGATGTCCCTCAAGACAAATAATCTTTAAAATGTTTTATAGCAGTCCCTTATGAAGGTTCCTTTAGTGTCTGAGAACATTCAATACTTTCTTAATGAAATTCTAAGTATTGATTGTCCCAGATGTTCTCTAGGGTTTGTGTTATACAGATGTTCCAATAATTCTAGTGGTCATGTTGTCATGGTGCTTTTGGGTCTTATAGACGTTTCAATGGTAAGCGAGTGTGTTTCAGGAGTCTTTTAAATGAGTGTGTGGGTTCTGGAGAACGTGCCAGTTCTTAATGGAAGCTCAGTTCTTCTGCCAAGAGTTTGTGAAGGTTCTCTGATGAAAGGGTCTTTGAAGGAGATTTGAAGGATCTCTGAGCGAAGGCTCCACTCAGGGAAGCTTCAAGTGGATGAAACAAGACTGGAGTGGTGAGAGAAAACCTGCAACACAAACACTGGAACAAAAACTAGGTGTAATGTACCCCCCCTTTGTTTTCTTTGGGTCAGGTGATTATAGCTTAAAGGGATATTCCGGCATAAATTGAATCCATGGTCTAACACACTGTGATACCGAGTAAGAGCCCCCCTCGAGTTTTCCGACCACTAGACCACTTATGTAGGTCAGAAAAGACCGCACGATAACAATACACTGCAATCTATACCTCCATCAAGAAACCGCCATCAAAAACCACTCATAGCCTCAAATGACGCGCAGAATAGCACCAAACTTCAGCAACAGTACAAACAGAGTCCCAGCACATAGTTCGAGGCATCAAACATCTGCTGGCTTTACCGGATTTCTATTGAAAAGACAACACAACTTACCACAACACAACTTACCACTTCATATGTGTCTTGCCTACCATTTTATATCAGCTATTATCGAGAGCTGACAGGGCAAAGAACGGAATTGAGCATTTCTAACTGCACTCAGTAATTGACTCGTCAGGACTTCCCCACAAGAGAGTGGTGAGCTGTATTCTCTTTTTAATAGAAATCCGGCAAAGCTAGCAGATGTTTGATGCCTCGAACTATGTGCCGGGACCCTATTTGTACTGTTGTTTGGTGCTGTTCTGAGCATTATTTGTGGCTTTTTGATGACGGTTTCTTGTTGGAGGCATATACTGCAGTGTATTGTTATCGTGCGGTCTTTTCTGCGGTTGCTAAAACTTAATAAGCTAGCGGTCGGAAAACTTGATCTCTCAACGGGGGCTCTTACTCGGTGTCACAGTTTGTTAGACCATGGATTAAATTTACATCGTGATATCCTTTTAATTCATAAAATTAAATATTGGAGGAAAAACAAACTGCGTTGAAATCGTTTTTTGACATGAAATTATCTTTTTTTTTTTTTTACAAAAAGTCTGTAAGTCTTACCAAATTAAAGTGGGGACCGTATTCTCTACTGATCTATATTAGACATAATGTATAGACGCAGGTACATATGCACTACATAATGCAAGACATCTGTGCTATATCTTTTCCTTTCCTGCTCACCTGTGTATTCCTGTTCCTGGAAGCTGAGTCTGAATTTCACACTGTTCCACTTTACTGTGTACCATTTCTCTTCCTCAGCACACATAACACACTGAATGAAGAATGTGTTTTGGTGTTGGAGCTCGTATGCATTATGAATGGAGCTCGCTGCTTCGATCTTCTCATGGGAGGGACCAAACAAGCTGGAGCCTGTGATATGAACAGTGGTGGTACAGAGAGGAAGAGGTGGGGGGATGGAGAAAGTGTGAGAAGAAGAGCATATGAAGTTGGGTGTGGACATGGTGATAAATGTTTAGCAGCATCCATCAAAAAGTCATCAAAACATTGAGGAAATACCAAGAAATCTCCTGGTATAACAAATCATTTTCCCCCCAAGTCAAGATATGTTTTGACTTGTTTTACCAAATCCTAGTGGTAGTGTTGGATATTCCTGTCTGATATATAATTCCACCTATCATAACCCACAAACCATTTTCTTTAACCGGGAGGGAAAATGTGAGAAACAAGACATCGAACCCAAAGATAAGACGAGGAAAATTAGAGAGAAGGAATGTAGGTGGAGAAGAGTGAAAGGGGAATGAGGGGAGGACAGCGGGGTATGAAAGGTGGGAGGAATTAATTGATATTCAATGGAGGACAGATGCCGGAGAGAGAAAACGATGGAAGGAGGAGATTGGCGGAAATAAAGAGGAGGGTGATGGACAGAAAAATATAACCTGTGGTGAGAAAATTAAAGAGGGATGTAAGAAGAGAAGAAGGGAACATGGGAAAGCATGTTACATGTTCATGACCTGATTTTCATGTCGGGAGGTGGAGTGGGTGTTCGAGGAGTTAGGTGTTCATGCATGAATCTGTAAGAGCTGCAATCACACAGATGATTGAGGATAATGGTACTGTAGCACACACACACACACACACACACACACACACACTTGCTTCTTGCCAGAACAACACAAAGGATCGATAGCGAAGCCTGTTTCCTGTTAGCTGTTAAGTGCATTTCTGAGAGAAACTGACTGCGAGCAACAAGTTTCACAGCTGCACTCTGAACGAATCAGACGCTGTATGTGGTAAATACACCTGACAGAACGAACAAGGGCATAAAAGAGTTTTCAGAAAAGGCAGAAAAAAGTAAAATGCATACCAACTGTGACAGATTCAAAAAACAAAAAGGCACAGCACAGTTGCACATTCGACCGGGAACCTGGATTCTCTAAAATACCCTCGTTTGTCAGTCGATTCCAAAAACAACTCAATGCAGTTTTCCGATCTGCTGCCTCTTAAAGGTCCAGTGTGCAGGATTGAGGGAGTTTCAGCAACAGAAACTGACAACAGTATTCTTATTAATGTTCTATGTTCCGGTTGGTATGACTGCATTTTCCGGCTTCTTGTTGGTGCTGTGCAGTGGTGCCAATACCATCGTTTTCCCAGTAAACACACCACCTTCTTCGGCTGTTGCAATCCCTCAAATCCAGCTGCTGCTCTTCTTTCTTCTCATTCTAAATCTTCAGGTTCTCAATCTGTAGATTCCAACCTGTCCACCATGTTGGACACACACTGGACCTTTAAGACCTGGTGACTAATTTAGTTTTCTTCCACCATTTGTGTCGTCATAAGAGCAGTGATTCTGTTAGACTTATGCAGTTCTTTTAAGGGCAGACACAAGAATCCCAACACACACACACATGTGCACACACACACATACACACCCTCTGTCTGTACTTGCTGATGTTTGCTGTGACTGAGCTGCTTCCTAATTATTCAATTAGAGCAAGAAATACATCTCAGCGTCTGCAGCAGAGGAAAAACCTGCTGGAGCCTTTATTAGCCTTCAGAAAATACAGAGGAGTGTGTGTGTTTGTGTGTGTGTGTGAATGACTCTGTGTGTGTGTGTGTGTGTGTGTGTGTGTGTGTGAGAGAGAGAGGGCCGATAGTGAAAGTGATAAATTGTGTGTTAAAGAGAGCATGGTGAATGTATGTGTTTTGGTGTAATACTGCTTGTCTGCAGCGGTGTTTGTGTGTGTGTGTGGAGTAACTTAGGATCATATGATCAACATGAATGTGTGTGTGTGTGTGTGTGTGTGTGTGTGTGTGTGTGTGTGTGTGTGTGAGAGAGCCCACCTTCCCTCTGCTTCCTCTTGTTGCCCAGGTTGACTGATCGTAGCGAGTCTCATTTGACGTCTCATGATTCATTTCGGGCGGCAAAGAAGGGAAAGTGTGTATGTGCAAGATATACCTTATGAGTGAGAGAAAGACTGTGTGTGTGTGTTTGTGTGTGTGTGTGTGTGCGTGTGTGCAGCCCTCGGGGGGGAAAGAAGGATGTGGGAAAGGGTTGATTATTTTTCTCTCTTTAACACCATATTACATGATTGATAACCACATCCACTGGGACACATGATGGATAGATCTCACACACACGCACTTACACCAACACACACACATACACAAAAACAGATTATCCTTACACACACACACACACATACATTGCGTTTTCACATAGCGGTTGTGGCAACGTCGGGACTTAAAAACAACAGCAGCGTCTGTCGCCCATCAGAACATCAGCAGCCGTTGTTTTTGTACAAGGAGACACCTTGACATGCTTCATTTAAGACTGATGCACGACTGATACCACCGTTGATGTGCGGATGTGGTGCGCACACGTCAACACGCGTTACAAAACAAAAGTTTGGTGATTGATGTGTTTGTGTTCAGCACAATCCGCCCGCTTTTTTCTAACTTGTGGTAGGTTTTTATCAATTATTAATGTCATGATTAATGTGTTTCTCAGTGGGAACATTTCCAAGACAGCAACAATTAAACCTGACAAGTGACTTCTTGGTAAGTTATTGATAACGTAAAAAGGTTCAGCGCATGCGGGTCATACGAAGGATACGTCTGACCTTTGCACTGTGCTCAGAAGCTTTAACCATTCTGACCTTAACTCCATCCAGTAAGTGGAGGTAAAGCACCTGGAAGCTTTTCCAACAGGCATGAAACAAAAAAAGCAGAAGAAGGTGGACAGGTAGTAAAAACTGACGCCACTGTCTGTTGACCAAGGTGAGTATGGAACCGGGACTTCACAGGTAGATGTGGGTACAGGTGATGCTGGGTGTGGTCAAGTTTCAGTTTGATGAACTGAGTTTGGTGGGAAAATGTTACAGTAATAGTTGGACTCCATCACTTTGCTGGAAACTAAACTATCCATGACTAACCCCTTAAATTTGACTTGGTCCATCTCCACCACGTTACCACCGAGATACGTCCCAGAAGCGGCTCGCTGCTCCGGTCCATCAGACTATTTTCTTTCTTAACCACAGCTAACAACAAACTGCGCAGAGCGGATCGAGCCAGACAGGAAGTCGGACAGCAGAACGACATAATGCATCCAGTAAATTCAAACTAAAACTCCAGTAGAGGCTAAAAAATCATAGAAACAATGACAAAATAAACACAATCAGAGTCAACAATATCAGGCAGGCATGACACTCTGCTCCTGAAACACTCCCAGAGTGATTTAAAGCCTCATGGAGGATGGAACAAAACAGCAACGGAAGGTGGAATTTTGCCTGCTGAATTATTTTGCTTGACGGTTGATGAACTCCAGGTTGAAACATTTTTTCCTGAAATAGATAAACTGTGTTCTGCTTAGTTCATCTTGAAATATGAACATTTGGTACAAACTCTCTCCCGGGACGATTACACCAGAATATCATTTGGTTATTTGAAGTGCAGGATGATGACTTTGTGCCTAACTTTACCAAAGGACAGTATTGCTGCACTGTGACCCAGTTAGACAAACTATTTTGGTGTCTTGGTCGTCATATTCTATCACCAGAATGTCCATTTTAAATTATTATTCAAATGTTTGTGTCATCTGTCCTCTTCCAGGTTTCCGAGGTTGGAAGAAGGTCGTGTGGCTCAGGTCTCTTTGGAGACACCTCAAGTAACTCTACCTCCTCCCAGATCCATTCTTCATATACGTTTGTCCATACATGTGCCTAGATTCAATACCCAGCATGCTTTGCAGATTGTCCAACTTTCATAAGAGGCAAATTTGTGATTTGTGTTATTGGAACATAAATTCTAATTTACTTTCCAGTAGTTAGGGCATCTTGTTAGGATGCCTCCTGTGAGGAGACCCCGGGGCAGACCCAGAACTCGCTGGAGGGACTATATATCCCATCATGCCTTGGAACGCCTCGCGAACCCCCAGGAGGACTTGCAAAAGCACTGCTGAGGAAATGGAGGTCTTTAATACTCTTCTAAGCCTGATACCTCCGCGACCCAACCTCGGATAAGCGGAAGATAACGGATGGATGGATTCTTCACAAAAGTATTTTTGAGCAAACTTTCTGAAAGTCTTTCTAAGAATTTACATTCCATCTCTACACGTCCATCAGTTTTCATCTTATCCTCGATGTTACATCAGCAAGGAAAAAAATCAGATGTTAGTTATTGTTAGAATTCATTCTCCTTTACTCACTTCATTTACAGAAGACTTTCTGAGGACTTGGCTGCTCAGTGTCGTAACAGTTACCTTGATTTTCTTATTCATTGCTGCTATTTAGATGGAATTTCCCTCATTGTTTGTCATTCTGCCTTTTGTGTGCAGGCAGCAGGTGCAACCTTGACCCCCGACTTGACGACGTTGATTGTTTCTCAGATCAGCTCTTCTCTGTACAGGCGAGTGAGAGAAGATATAATCACCCATTGATACAATTCATCTCTAAAGAGTTTTTCAAAAAGAAGTCTGAATGTTTCTTCTTTATTTCAAAAATATAGCAGTGTAGCAGCGACCTTCAGACTACAGCCGCCCAAAGCCTTGTGTATATGTGGCGGACCCTGCCACCTCTCTAGATTCAAAGAGTGTTCTGGGACCTTTTTTATTCCTCTGAGAACAGCTCGATTATTCGCTTATGAAAAAAAAGAAATCTGACTTTGTCATCTTCTTGATATTGTAATTTTAAAATCCTGAGTTTGGATTTCTTATCCAAAACGACACAGCGCCTCTTTATTATCATTATACTGACTTTATTTTTATTTTTTCAACTGTTTAATGTCTTGCAACATGCAGAACCACATACAAAATTTAAGCCCAACCATTTCTGGGGGCAAATGCTGATACCGGTTTTGGGGACTGAAAAAATATTCTCCTATCAATATATCAACCGAGGCAGGATATTTTACAGTTTAACAATTAACTTTATCATCTACAAGGACAGCCGTGAACTAAAACACCAAACTTAACTTCAAAGTGAATCATTATAAAAATCCCCAAGCATGTTTTTCTGCACCATGTCCTTTAAAACCAAAGAAATGTTGTGTATATATTGGATGATATTGTCAACATATATGCAGATATTTATATATCCGTGATCCTCTATGAAGCTGTGAACTCGGTCATAACTATGAATGCTTGAAGCTGATGAGAAGCATTGTCCCGTTACCCTTGCAAAGTTTTAAAGAAACAGTTCACATATATGAAGGTAGATTTGGTTGCTTCAATCAAAATATATATTTTCAATAAAAAAACCTTCACTTCAATCAAAAAAACCTTTTCAATCAAAGAAAAAAAGTGTTTGAATGCAAAAATATAGTTGAGACTCAATAAAATGCATTTGAACACTGTTTTTCTTTGATTGAAAATGTTTTCTTTGATAGAGTGAAGGTTTTTTTGTTTGACGCAACTTTTTTGATTGAAATAATGTTGTTTTCTGTTTGGGCCATATTATGAGTAGGACATGTGTGTCTTTATAATTCAATCAAAAAAGAAGTTGCTTCAAACCAAAAAAAAAAATTTTCAATGATAAAAATCATCATCAAAATCATCATCATCAAAAACTTTCTCAATCATAGAAAAAAGGTTTTTGAATGCAAAAAAATATTTGAGACTCAAAAAATTGCATTTGAACACTTTTTTTTGGATTGAAAAAGTTTTCTTTGATTGAAGTAAACTTTTTTGTGTTTGGGCCATATTATGGGTAGGACATTTGTGTCTTAATTATTCAATCCCAAAAAAGTTGCTTCACTCAAACAAATATTTTCAATCAAAGAAAAAACAGAGGGGAACAGTATGTGACAGTAATATTCCAAGCTGTCAGGATGCGTTCCCCCTGTTTGAATGGTCAAATTTAATGATATCGGCCTGAAAATCACAGGAGTTGTCTGTCGTTGGGAAATAAGTCAGGAGTATGAATTTGAAAAATGTATGAGCCTCCTTTCATACTGAACAGAGGGGGAACAGTATCTGACAGTAATATTCCAAGCTGTCAGGATGCGTTCCCCCTGTTTAAATGGTCAAATTTAATGATATCAGCCTGAAAATCACAGGACTTGTCTCTTGTTGGGAAAGAAGTCAGGAGTATGAATTTGAAGGATGTGTGAGCCTCCTTTCATACTGAACAGAGGGGGAACAGTATCTGACAGTAATATTCCAAGCTGAAGGGGGAACAGTATCTGACAGTAATATTCCAAGCTGTCAGGATGTGTTCCCCCTGTTTAAATGGTCAAATTTAATGACATCGGCCTGAAAATCACAGGACTTATCTGTTGTTGGGAAATAAGTCAGGAGTATGAATTTGAAGGATGTGTGAGCCTCCTTTCATACTGAACAGAGGGGGAACAGTATCTGACAGCAATATTCCAAGCTGTCAGGATGCGTTCCCCCTGTTTAAATGGTCAAATTTAATGATATCAGCCTGAAAATCACAGGAGTTATCTGTCGTTGGGAAAGAAGTAAGGAGTATGAATTTGAAGGATGTGTGAGCCTCCTTTCATACTGAACAGAGGGGGAACAGTATCTGACAGTAATATTCCAAGCTGTCAGGATGCGTTCCCCCTGTTTAAATGGTCAAATTTAATTATATCAGCCTGAAAATCACAGGACTTGTCTCTTGTTGGGAAATAAGTCAGGAGTATGAATTTGAAGGATGTGTGAGCCTCCTTTCATACTGAACAGAGGGGGAACAGTATCTGACATTAATATTCCAAGCTGAAGGGGGAACAGTATCTGACAGTAATATTCCAAGCTCTCAGGATGCGTTCCCCCTGTTTAAATGGTCAGATTTAATGACATCGGCCTGAAAATCACAGGACTTATCTGTTGTTGGGAAATAAGTCAATAGTATGAATTTGAAAGATGTGTGAACCTCCTTTCATACTGAACAGAGGGGGAACAGTATCTGACAGTAATATTCCAAGCTCTCAGGATGCGTTCCCCCTGTTTAAATGGTCAAATTTAATGACATCGGCCTGAAAATCACAGGACTTATCTGTTGTTGGGAAATAAGTCAATAGTATGAATTTGAAAGATGTGTGAACCTCCTTTCATACTGAACAGAGGGGGAACAGTATCTGACAGTAATATTCCAAGCTGTCAGGATGTGCTTTACCTGCTATAATGGAACTGGATTTAAGACAAATATGATAAAATAGCGATTTATATTCACCTATAAATGAATGAGCACATTTTGTTCCAAAAGTTCATAATATTCGACATGAAAAGTCTCTCACAAATATAATATTTTTTATTAATAGAAATAACAGTAGTTGATTGTGTTAATAAAGACATAAAAACACAAATATATATGCTGTTGTCCCAGTTTAATAATATAACTTGACAGTCATGAAATTTGGATTTTACGTCTACAATACAACATCCTCAGATAAAACTCGCTAAAAAAAAGTCTGTTTTGAACCTTAGCTCTCTTTTGATGCTATCTTAAAAGTGCCCGTAGCACTCTAATTGAAAATTAGTTTGACCTGAAAACAAAAATACGGTAAATCTTAAAAGTGGCGCTTTCGTTGTAATTATGCTTTTACACGAATGTTTGACTTAGGTACATTCTCAAAAAGACCCTAGGTTGCATTTTGGCGAGAGTTTCACTTTAAGTCCCCGTCTACTTCGGTTGTTTCGGAGAATGCTGCCGTGTTGTCTCAGCAGACGTCCACCTCTAACGTGATAATCAGAACATCAGCTGTTCACAACACGCTGCTCAGGTCGGAATGTCATTAAAGATCTATGTGTGTGAATGTATTGATTTACTGTAAACCCTGTCCCTGTCCCTTCACATTCGAGTCAAAGAAAGACATTTTTTTCTTGGTTTGTTTATGACTTTCTGGTCTCAGCTGCCAATGAAGACAAACCACACAACACACCTCCTCCACAGACAAAGGGAAGCCTATTCAGCAGCCGGCAGCCAGGCAGACTCCTTCAGTCAGCCTTGAAGAGGTGAACAATCAACCAGAGCACAATACACGATACATGTTCATTGTCAGTCCAGTCACCTCCACACTCTCTGTCCATCTGCTACACACAGGTTAGACGCATGTGTGTTTTATATGTTAGTTACAGCCTTTATTTGTTTTTGAATGATGTAACTTTGCTGTGTTTTTGTGTATTTCATTTCAACCGTACACCTTAATTAATGAATAAGCTAAAAAAGATAAATTATAGCATTTTATTGATCCCAGAATAAGATGTTATTAGCTAACACTTATGCAAACTGATACGTTCACATTAGCACGTTGTCATTAGCTACTTACCACATCAACATTTCCATAAAACTTCTCACATCACGTTCGCATTGCATGTTTACGACCTGACTTTCACATGAAGAGGTGGAGGGAACAAGTTTGGAGTTAAGTAAGAAGGCTGTTTCAACTTTTGTAAGTGTGACACAACCAGATATTCTTCAGGAGACTCTTTGGCCAAGTTCTGTTCTTGTATGAGTTCTGGAGATTAGGTTTATTATCCAGAAACAATTATCATTTTTAGCGCTCCAAGCGACTCCATTTGTCTCCTTCTACCAATAATCGCTTGAATTTCCGTCAATACCTTCTAAGCAATAACTCTCAATTGCACTGCAAAAAAATTAGAAAAGAAATCATTAATTCTGCAACTCTGCTGAATTTTAACTCGGTGTTGTTGTTGACCAGCACCACCAGTGTGTAGCTGTAGAAAGTAGGACATCCAGCACCAAAAGAGCCGGATGCATTTCTGGTTGGTGAGGGGAAAACAAGCTACAAAGGAAGCTGAATGTTAGATTTTTATCCAACAGACGGGCACAATTATGACTTTAACTGAAAGGCAAAGCTTGAAAACTTATTAAAACCAACATTGATGTTTTTCTTTAAGCATCTTTTCCCCCTTTTGATTCCTTTTCAGCCTTCTTTTATCTAAGTCTTATAAAATCTTAAACAACAGCTGATGTCCTGGTGAAACAAATCTTCTCAGTCTGCTATACCCAACTTTGTTACTTAAGGTTAAACTAAAGTGGAAGACTTTTTATTGATGGTAACAGAAGGTCGACTCCTCGACTCGACTCAAGGTCGGCTAGTTTACTGAATGTTCCTGAAGATTTCTGTTGAGACGAGTTATTTTTACAACACGGGCTGACAAAGAAAAAAAATGATGGACTCCAGAAAGGTTAAAAGTCAAATTGGCATTCTGTTGTCTCTTTGTGATGTCACCATGTTGCTGCTGCTGTGATCAATATGAGACCAGGGTTCGATCGCATGCTGTATCGGCTGCTTGGTAACCAGAGATCGCCGATCAATGAAGGTCACAGGTTCCCTCGGCCACGTGTGTGAGATTGTCGATGTGTTCTTCTTATTGTGATAAAAAAAAAGCATTTTATTGCCATTCTGCTCTTTTATAATTTCTAGAAAATTCAGTTTATCTAATTACAGCTGAAGCTTGTTGTTCTGCTGCTTTGAGCATTCAACTCTAACCTCATTACTACAAATTTGGCTCAGTTCTGATGGTTCTGTTAGCGCTTGTTTGTGCTTTTCCCAGGTAATGCCGTCTCAGCGTGGGGAACGACATTCTCTCGCCAAATTGGTTTCAGGTGTTTCGCTGCAGCAGTAAGTAGGTTACCGAGTTTGACGGCTCATTTGGAAGTCGTTCAAGATGCAAGTTTTTTGGCAGGACGCCGCATGAAAACAACCTTTTCTCTGCCGCATCTAATGTTATTTATAAGCTGTACACCACTTTTTTTTAATTAAGCGATGAAACCGAGCCTCGGTGCTGTGATACAAACAGGGTCTGGCTCGTGAAAATCCCTGAACCAAACCACTAATCACAGTGACTTCTCTCCGCGCTCTCATAAAACCAGCTGCTCTCTCTACCTGCAGGCTGCTCAGACACACGAGTGCTGCCGTGATCCAGAGCCTGGAACTGCCAGAGTCTCAAGTCCGCATACCTCATTACAGCCGGGTTTGTCCCGGTTCTGAAGCTCATACAGCTGTAGCCTTTGACCACCCAGACTTGGGGAACACAAAAGGAAACCCTGTATCATATTAAAAATGAGGTATGTTGTGGTGGGAGATGGTCGAGCCACCAACAGTTAAAAGGGAAAATATTGCTTATAATATTTGCCTCGAGAGCTGTGAATGTATTAAAACATAACCAGCTGGCATGACATGTCCTCCAAAACACATTGGCTGTTGTTAATTAGTATTATGTATATATATTCCAGGAGGGATCATTTGCAACAGCTGTGTTTTTATCCCACAATCCAGACAGACCAACACGTTCTCACTCGACTGGTCAAACATGGCAGCGTAGTCCCGTCATGTTTGCACAAGAAGCACTCCAAACATTACTTTTAACATCTGGTTAAACATAAATATGACATACGATGACTTTTTGACTGTTATTAATGTTGTCAAACAATCATCAGGTCAATGGGGTTTATGCAACAAAACTACGTAGTTAGTGTAAGAAAAAAAATCCTGCTTTGAGTGAAAATAACGTCCAGTCGTCGTCACTCATGTAATTTCTATGACGTTATTTACGACGCTTAATCTACTTAATCAACACAATTTAAAAACAATTCAATGCAGACACAAGTGGTGTCACAATATCCTGATATTCACGATCACTGTGATATTAAATATTTACACTGTGCAGATAAAAAACATGTAATAATGTCCTGTGAATAATCCAGCAGACATGTTCACCCTTGTGCATCTTTTGTTTGAGTTCACCTGGTTGCCTTTTCACCAGTAAGACGGCAAGCTGAAAAAGCAACTGCTAACTGCTAACATGAGTTGTTCAAAAACCTTCTTTTTAGTAAACTCTGTGTACACAAACAATGTTCTCAATGCTCGTGTTCATGTGTAGAGTCCCTGGTGATACTACGAGCAAAGTTTCATGTTGTGTCGAGCCTTCTTAGTGTTTTAAAAATAGAGATTTTGATGCTATCGTAAAAGTGCCCGTAGCACTCCCATTGAAAATGAGTTTGACCTGAAAACGAAAATACGGTAAATCTTAGAAGTGCCTCTTTCAGCGTAATTATGCTTTTACACAAAGGTTTGACTCATATACAATCACAAAAAAAGCCTAGGTTGCATTTTGGCAAGAGTTTCACTTTAAGTGTAAACTAAACTAACGAGTGAATGAGTTGCAAGTGGAGCGAGGTGGAGAAACACTGCGCTTAATTGTTTTAGTTTGATCTTAACTCAAACTGACACCTAAACTAGTAAATTTCAAGATTATTTTGCCTCTAGAAAGAACTGAATTCCTCCATATGAATATTAGTGTTCATTATTAGTAAATATTTGTTGATCCCATGAGTTTGAAGTAAAACTGACATCTGGGATTATAAACTGAAGATAAATCTGCTCAGCTGATCCACGTCAGCCTCTGATCATTCTGTAACACATAGAGTTTTTAAGGGGAAATCAATGTTTTCGCTCTTCGAATGAGAGAACTCAGACTGTGATTGGTCCAACAGCGTCTCTGAGCTCGTTTCCTCTGCGGGAAAAGAAAAAAACTGACTCTGTGTGATAAATAACGCAGAGCAGAAACTCTCCTCCGTCTCCACACATCATTAATAAACTGGCCTTAATTGCATGTGAACGTCCTCAGAGTAAAAGGATATTTTTGTGTCTCATTTAAAAAGACAAATTACTGAACCCGTCATCAATAATCCTCTCTGAGCAGGGAGAAGAGATGTTGCGTGTGTGTAACTGTGTGTGTGTGTTCGTGTCTTCTTCTAGTTCTATAGAATAAAAAAGTGGATCTGGATCGGCCTGAGTGTTTGTTTCTCGTGTGGATGATTTTGTACGAACTGTCGCTCTTTGAGGACCAATTACAACAACTACAGCGGCAAGACTGTGACAGTGACGACATTTCTTTTTTAAGGGTGCTCACTGTTTGAGTTTTAGAGAAAAGGCTCAAACTCAGAGTTTTGAGTATTTACAATATTAATGAGGTAATATTAAAAACTCAACTATGATATGTAAACAAGCTGTTTGTCTCAGAGGACAGAGAGGTCCCAGAACACTGTTTAAAGCTAGAAAGGTGGCAGGGTCCGCCGCATATAAACATATAAGTAAAAGAGTATAAACTGTGTTGTCCTTTAAGGTCAGTGTGTTTATTCAGTCATGAAAACAAATATATTATTATTCTACGGAGTGCTCTTTCAATACCCTTGAATATTTTTTGGATTCAGAATTAAATTTACTAAAACTGAAAAAGGATTAAAAAGAAAAAACTGAACCAAGCATCGTGGGTTGGTTTGAGGTCAGGTCGGGGTAAAAGCAGAGCAGTACAGATGTGTGTGTGTGTGTGTGTGTGTAGACATATTTCATGAGATCGACAGAGCCTCTGTATTAATGAGAAGCAGCAGAGATCAGCAATTATTCACCAGCAGACCAGTGAAGAGAGTCGTGCAAACCCTCTCTTCACACATGACAGCACTCAGTAGCCTCCTACTACGACTCTCACCGCCGCTGCTAACACTAATGTTACTAACACCACTACTACAGCAGCTGCAGCAGTACGTTTACTGCTAATGCTTCTGCCACATATCAGAGTTTTGCGGCTCCAAGAGTTACTGTGTTCAAGCTCATTGATCTAAAAACTGAAAGACAGAAAAAGGCCTTGAATAAAAGATGCAAATATCCCAAACAGATATATAAACTTCAGCTTCACGTTAGGAAGATCAGACTTGCTTCCAGTGGAAGACAATGAATCAATCTTGATACACAATTTGTTACACTGACAATAAACATGATGAAAGTAATTACCAGGATTTAAGAGTGAATAAACAATAGTTAAAAAACACTCACTTCAATTTTTTTCCGCTTCCTCTTAAGATCAATCTTTTAGTCTGCGTTTTGAGCGCTGATGGGGACCGCCAGCAGTTCAATGACAAAAACATTCAGTGATAAAAGAAACACTCCATCTTGAAAGTGAAGCGTCAGTGAAATGTGAGAGTAACTGCTGCTTGATCACTTACGCAGTGCTTATTGTTACTGCTGTTGCAACATAATGGCCAATACATTAGTATATTTATGCGGTTGTTATTATAAATGTTGCTACAATAACAGTAACATAACGATTGTCACTCTATTACACACACACACAAACATGTGAATATTGCAAACAGAGGACTATCACTCTACACTGACAATGAGGGGACGCTCTCTCTCTGACTCCAGCTTACTTCCCACCTTATCTTTATGTCACACAGGAGAACGCACACACACCCCTGAATGTCGCTTTATTAACGCTTCTGGCACTACATGTGTGTGGAGCGAGAGAGAGACACAGTCATTAAGGTTTTGATACCTTCCAAGGTCTTCATCAGTGACTGCACTCACTCAGAAACATACAAACACTTCACTTTGCAATTTTTTTGGCATTCATACATGCGCAAGTGTCGTGTTCAGAAAAAGAGCCTTGAGCTGTTTTCTTCCCTGTAAAAGTAAAAGTCACTGCGTCCACGTGTTCACTCAGAACTTATTTAACTCTGTCCTCTGCGGCTCGAGACTAATTGTAAAGCACTCATAATAACAGACACAGTAAAATGTTTTACCAAAAACCTTGCCAGGTGCCGACGTGATCGTCACTGTGGGCTCAAGGGTTCAAACCACCAACTTGAAACAAGTGGACAAGTGTCAGAAAATTGACTTCTTCTACTCAAGTACAATAAATGTCAGATACTTTAAGACTTTTACTCCCACTAATATTCTGAAAGGTGACTAACTTCTACAAAAGTCATTGGTCTTTATACAAAACTGTTACTTCCTCAGCTATGAGCGTCATCAACTTCAGTTTCAACGGGGCTGCTTGAAATCTCCTCCTCCTGCTCCTTAATTTGACCTCTGCTTACTTTGTTGCCTTCATAATTTGAATTTAGCTTGTAATTAAATCATGGATGATGTTTGCAGATGCGACATGCTTGAACAAGACTACATTAGCGAAACAAAAATACAACAGGAACAAGTTAATTCAAATTAGGTTTTAAATAAGTCGACATTCAGCTGCATTGTCCATCCATCCATCCATCCATTGTCAACCGCTTATCCAAAATTGGGTCGCGGGGGCAGCAGCTTCAGTAGCGAGTCCCAGACATCCCTTTCCCCAGCCACATCGGCTAACTCTGACTGGGGAATCCCCAGGCGCTCCCAGGCCAGAGAAGAGATATAATCCCTCCACCTGGTCCTGGGTCTACCCCTAGGTCTCCTCCCAGTTGGACGTGCCAGGAACACCTCCCTAGGAAGGCGCCCTGGTGGCATCCTCATCAGATGCCCGAACCACCTCAACTGGCTCCTTTCCACGCAGAGGAGCAGCGGCTCTACTCCGAGTCCCTCCCGGATGGCTGAGCTTCTCACCCTATCTCTAAGGGAGACCCCAGCCACCCTGCGAAGAAAACCCATTTCGGCCGCTTGTACCCGCGATCTCATTCTTTCGGTCATGACCCATCGCTCATGACCATAGATGAGGGTAGGGACGAAGATTGACCGGTAGATCGAGAGCTTTGCCTTTCGGCTCAGCTCCCTTTTCGTCAAAACCATGCGGTGAAGCGCATGCAGCAACATCATCTGCAAAAAGCAGTGATGCGATCTTAAGGTCACCGACCTGTAGCCCCTCCATACCACGACTGCGCCTCGAAATCCTGTCCATGTAAATCACAAACAGGATTGGGGACAAGGCACAGCCCTAGCGGAGGCCAACACCCACTTGGAACAAGTCCGACTTACTTCCGAGTATACGCACACAGCTCTCGCTTTGAGAATATAGGGATTGGATGGCCCTGAGAAGGGACCCCCTCACCCCATACTCCCGCAGCACCTCCCACAGAACATCCCGGGGGACCCGGTCGTACGCCTTCTCCAGATCCACAAAACACATGTGGACTAGGAGATTGTACTCCCAGGCCCCCTCCAAGACCCCTGCCAGAGTAAAGAGCTGGTCCGTTGTTCCACGACCAGGACGGAATCCACATTGTTCCTCTTCAATCTGAGGTTCGACAATCGGCCGGACCCTCCTTTCCAGCACCTTGGAGTAGACTTTCCCAGGCAGGCTGAGTAGTGTGATACCTCTGTAATTGGCACACACCCTCTGGTCCCCTTTCTTAAAGAGAGGGACCGCCACACCTGTTTGCCACTCCTTCGGCACCGACCCCGACCCCCATGCAATGTTGAAGAGGCGTGTCAACCAAGACAGCCCCTCAACACGCTGCATTGTGATATTATTAAATTAACTTCATTATCACAAAAAAAAAATTCTTTTGCAGCTGCAATGAGAAAAACGACCAATGTTAAACATAAATATTTAAAGGCATTGTTTTTGCCCGTTGCATGTGCGGTGACAATTTCCCTGCAGCAGGTAAAGTATCATCCTCACCGCAGGCTCATCAGCTGAGCTGCAATTACAGATATTCTAACTGATGATGCTTTTGTACTTGACTCTCAATTTCTACATACTTGCTGCTATTTTCAGGGTTAAACTGGTTCCTCAAAACGGATCGTTAGAAGATAGCGCAACGTCTGAACTGAACACCCAATGTGAGATCAATGAAAACACATCAGAAAAAGTCAAAAGCCAGACACACAAACTGACAATTAGAAAGTAATTAGGTACCAGTTTTGACTCGTCTCCCTTTTTCTCCTGATATGTGACTCCTATGTAACGCTGTCATCCGCTTCCATTTCTGCATCTTTGTTCATTCACCCGACGTGTTCATCCAGAGTTAATTAAGATGAATCATTTCCTCAGGGCTACATTCTCACGAACAAACACGGCATGAAGGAGCAAAGGCCAAAGCGGATGTCTTCGTACGCCGAGTCTGCAATGAGCAGTGGAAAAAAATATATTTAGTAATATGAAGACGTCTCTGAAGTCGAACAGCACTTACAGCAACGGGGAGTCGAGCCGAGTGTCAGAAACCTGAGGAGAGAATGTGTGGGTGAACTTACAGAAATCTGTAAACTCTGAGGTATGTGTAGACCTGGAGGCCATGTAGCTGTAAATGTAATGTAAAAGTAAAGAATAAAAAGGAGAAGAAGACTGAATGCAAAGTGTGAGAATGGAGATAGAGGTGAAGGTGAAGGGGAATGAAAACAGCTCAGGGAGCATAAAAGTTCAGGAAAATGTGAGTCCAATATGTCAGCCGCAGCCGTGGGAATCCAGGTTTTATCACAGCGCCATTTATCTGATGGAGATACTAGAGAAGCATGGCTGCTCACAATTTGCTACAAAGGCTAACATTAGCAATCAGTGTTCCTATCCTGCATGTCTGCTCTGATATGGACCGTGAATGAAGCCTGAATGCTGGGAGAACGAGAAATTCCAGGATGCCAAGCCGTTTACACAAGAAATCTAACAAATTGTTTCATAACCTGTCAAAGATTCACGCTGACAAGTCCTTTTTTTTACCTTTCCTGTTGTCTCCTATTGTATTGTGTAGTGAAGTGGTTGAAAGGTTATCAATTATGTTGTTTTACTTTGAAATATAGCACAGATTGTCACTGTTCAGTGTCTTTTAAGTTGCTGCTCAATCAGAAGAGTTGAAATGATTACGATTTGTCAGATTACGATTTGAGCTACTCACCCCGAGTGTGACGTCAGAGAACAAGGGAACTGGTTCGCCTGGTTACACCTACAATGTAATTTTGTCACTTTGGACAACTCTCTCTGAGGGGAACCACCTTCCAGAGCTCAGTCCAGATAAACTTATTTTGTTTTAAGAATAATGTTAAGCGGAGCAAACTGCTAGACTTAAATTCAGGGGTCATATGCCATCAAAGTCGGGAACGCAACATTGAAATACATCCTGGAAATTCTGGACCGTCTTGTTCAAATTAGCAAAAACAATTAAATGTTGGCTAGCTAGCTTTGAAGTCAAATTTCATAGTGGCCAAACTGTGTAATTACCAAAAGACCTTTTTCCCATAAGCTGCCATTGTGAAAAAAGGACAGACACATTCTTTTGAGCACCACAACCTCCACGAAATGTCTCGTTTCACTGCCATGATTTAAGCCATTCAGTCCAATAACATTTGGAAAGTCTAGAAGAGCCACACAATTAAATTATCTTATGCCCATTCAAGTTAGCCGGGCACTAAACTGGAGGTTAGCCAGCTCGGTCGGCAGAAGTCTTTACGCTCTTTGGGCTACACAATGCAGAAGACAGTCGAGTCAGTTTGGCTTCATGCACCACTGAGCAGCTTTCATCGAGATAAATGAGACTTCGCTTCCATGACTGTGTCCAGGTACAATTATAACATCATTGGTTAGCAGGGAGGTGCAGTCGTGAGCACTGTTGCCTCGTGAGTTCCTGGGTTTGAATCCCGCTGTGGCCAGGCCTCTCTGTGTGGAGTTTGCATGTTTTATGTTTTATGGTTGTTATAACGAAGAAGTTTGACCAAAAAATTAAAATGACAGAGAGTGTGCAAAACCTTCAATTTCATTCCTCCTTCCATTCATTTACCTTTATTTCCCGTTCGTTTCATCCTCGTCTCGTTTACCAGTAGACTGGCACACACATGCAACAGATAAACCTGCCCACACACACACACACACACACACACACACACACTCCTCTCACAGCCATCAGAGGCTCCATTACAGCGGTACAGGAACCATCTGTTGGTCGGAATTGAATCCTGCTCAATTAGCATCTCATTTGCATACGATTAGCATGTCATTAATGGAGAATTATGCAGAGTAATGTGATTGCTAAACGAGTTTTGCTTCCCCCGCAGAGTAAAAACCTCTGTTTTGCTAATCGCTGCTGGCTCGTTCTCTCCCGGCTGTCGAGGAGAAGCGAGCTTGAACAAATGGATGGATGTGGGCATGATGTCCAGCAAAACACGCATGTCTAACTTTTGGAGAGCATGTCCGCAGGATGTTTTGTTTTGCATGCGTGAGGCCGTTGTTACCATACCAACACCTACGCTGGGCTGAAGGTGTGCAGGTCATGTCAGCAACTGCTCAACATATGGGGAGCTGAAGGGACAAAATAATCAGATTTATTCAAATATAAGATGATATTTTTGCTCTAGAACATTAAACAACATACATCTGATATTATAACACCTGTAGGTCAGTTTAAGACTTTGATTCCAAACTGCTCACCTACAATTTCTTATCATTTTCAAGCACTTATTTCAGTTATTATCTGTTATCATTTTTACGTACCATATCTGTTTATTTGCTCTGTGATTATATTGTTGTGTCTGTTTGTCATCACATTTTTGCACCTATTCTGTTTTTTTTTTATTTTATTTGTGCTCTCGAAATCATTGAAAATGAGGGCTTGAAATGAAGGTTTGATGAATGAATGAACACTGTTGAGGGTGTTATGGTGGTGGTAACATGTCATGCAGAAGTCTAATTGGTTGATCGAGTGTTTAAAAATATCCTAACACGTATATTAATTGTATGTGGACAACGTTTATAAGAGGCAGCTGACGTCTATGAATGAAATTCTTTTCTGACATACCACAACACGGTTAGGGTGTGAATAAGTTGAAATGTTGTTGTTACTGAACACGCAACCTACAACTGGATTACAAAACAAACAACAACGAAGGAAACATGTGAGTACTTCATAATCTAACACTAAAATATTGCACCATATACACGAAGAAAGAAGAAATAAGTAGCCTCAAATATCCTTTTCTCTTGAAACATCTTGTGTGCACGTAAAGCACTAAGCTGTTCACACCAAACTGGCACAAACTACATTTGCACTGTGTTTTTTCTACAACATCGAAGATGCAGTTTCTTCAGGTCTTTGCTTCTTGTACTTCTTCCATATTTTTTAAGTCAAAGCGATGACAGTGTTGCCAGGAGTGGACGGCTGTTTGAAGGGACAGCTGCTGCTTGAACCTAGATTTTGATTCGACACCGATGTTATATTTCCTGCCAGGTCGGCCACAAAGTGGACAACTTGTACAACGAGCACTTCCATGAGTTACGAGGTAAAAGAGCTCGATTGTAGTTTAAAAAATAAGCTGTAAAAAATATGTGAGTGCGTCTACATTTCACCTTAAATGGGGAAAGTCAAAAGACTGAAGGAAGGAAAGAGAACACAACAGCTTTTATTTTCAGCGATGCATGTCCAATTTTTGTGAAACCGTTATTGTTTTTCATCACTTCATTGTTGACTTACTTGTTGCCTGTGATATCGCTTAATTCAAAACTGTTTGTGAGTGATTGTGACTGCACCTTTAAGGAATATATAAAGTAGAGTCTGTTGTAGATGGTTTGGAGGAAGTCGTTCAGTCTGGGTCAGATGATGTCTACAGTCGGCCGATAAAGTCATATCTGGTGTTGAAGGATACTCTGCTGCCTTTTGCCACCACGAAGATTATTGTACATTTCAAATGTATTTACATCTTCTCCAAATAGAGCCGCGACTTTTAACTCCCTGCAGCAGCGGGAGGAAAAAAAAGGTCAGAAAACTGAGCAAAGGGTGAAATAGTAGTTCGCACATTTTGTGTTTTGTGTGTCAGTTCATTTTATTTATCAGTTTATCTTTCTCTCACGACAGAGACTGAAGAAACGAGTGAAAATTTTAATTAGTGTGTTGCCAAAACACAAGGACTGTCAAGGTTTTTGGCTTTTTTTTCTCCATTGCTGTTTCAGCTCAGATGACTCAAGATATTTACAGATCGGATATTTTCTTTCCTCCGTGTATTTTATACTTCATTTGCATGTGTTTTTTTTTTTCCTTTAATTAAAAACCTCCAGCACTGACCCACGTTGACTCTGGTCCAGTTTGGAAACGTCTGCACCTTTAAAAGGCTTTAATCATCCGAGGGGGGAAACTTGAGCAGCTTTAAACACGTCTTCAAACATCCCAGCTGGCACCTGACCAGTAGAACCCACAGAGTTTAATGTCAGGCCCACTGGGTCAGCTGTGTCACCTGGCTGCCTCTTAATTGGGCCGAGCTAATCATTGGTGATTGATTGTTCTTTCCTCGCTCCTCCAAGCAAACTTTGGTTCCCTATTGAAGACACAAATCATTAAAACGCAGCTCAGAGATATATAGTTTTATTCTTTAAAAAGGAGCCAGTTGTTCTTAAAAAGCTGGGTGCTGTAGTTTTTGCAAGAAGTTACCCGAACATGAAGGAAAAGTGCATTTGTTGGGGACTATTTTAAGCGGTGAATCCACATTTGGTGCAACAGAACGGTACATAAGTGTTTTTAGATGAATGCTTTGGATCCAAGTCAGATGAAGAAATTGCATTCATACTGTATATTATTAATGAAATGTCCTGTGGCGTACTTAGATCATGTGAGAGTTTTTAAAAGCACACATAAATAATGTAGTAGAGTGTACCATAACAGCCTTCATATGGTTTATTTCATTCATTATTTAATTCTCCATGTGTCATGGACACTACAGGCGGAGTGACAGAAGCCTTCTGAGTAAATATTTTGGTATGATTTCCTGCTGGATTCTGGCTCTGGTTGTCTTAACATTGTGCTTTAAAAACAAAAGAAGTTCGTCCGGACTGAGCTCAGTACATATGTGGAGAGTTTTCCTGCATCTGACACCCTGCAGTCAATGTCACCTTCTCCAGCTGTTCGGCGGCTCAGTCTGGAAGGTGATACCCTTCAGAGAGAGTTTCCTGTGTGACAGAATTAACTCTGGATTGTAGGCGTAACTATGCTGACCTTCGTGTGGGCGCACGATGTGAGATTTCCATAGAGAGAAAAAAAGAAATCGTATAAAATACATCTGCAGCTTGATTCTTTCACAGTGTGCGTCAGTGGCTTACTCACTCTCTCGTTCTTACCTTTCTCCCTCTACGCGACAGCAGTTACTCATCAACACGTCAACTGATTAAACACAGTGACTCATGCCGACTGCAAAGGGTGCAGCCTCCGTTTTCACTTCTGTTTCCAGGTGCGCAGACCAATTTGATGGCTGTGGTGCACAAACACACATACTCATTTCACACAGGTAATATCTGGCTTTTGTCCTTAATGTGCAGCCTTGCCGGCAGTTATTGTGGCCGAACAAGACCAGATCCCTTCCTAGTGACTGGGGAGAGACATGTAACTTCACTTTAAATGGTCTTTGATACATAAGAATGTATAGACTCGCCAGTCAGACCCAATAGAAAACATTTACACTAAAAGTTTAGTGACTTTGCCCCAAAATACAGTTTAAAATGCATTTTCCCCCACATGTTGGTGTTCAGTATCTTGCCCATGGACACTTCAACATGCAGACCAGGGGAATCGAACCAGCGACTTTCCAATAACAAGCAATGCCTCTACCCCTGATCCACACCCGCCCCACTTTTACTGTTCATTTGCATTTGAATCTCCCATTTTTCGCGTTCTCCATCATAGGTCAACCCCCACCAGCTTCGTGTTGTCGGACAGCTTGAGTTGCGAGACTGAGGAGTTCTCGCAATAATTCGAGAAATCACGTGCGGCTGCAGTTTTACGAAACAACAACATAACATCCAGGAAAACATCGAACATCACTCATCTACTCTTTCCATCAGCTCCTCTGACCTCCATCATCTATTCTGTTTTTCCGCCTGTCCATCCTTCACTTTCAGTTATTCCAGTTTCATTTATCAGGTCATCGCTCACAAATCATCTAAACCTTTTTTTTTTCCTCGTTGTCCGTCTGCTCTTTGTGTCACATGTCTGTCTCTCAGACTCGGTTCTATCGTCCATCTGTGGGTAATTTTATCACCTGTTCCCTGATTCCACGTCCATCATCCATCCGCTGTCTCACTCTCTTGGTTCTAATCATTCATCCTGTTCTCGTTGGTTATCAGTCCATCTTACCTGTCGCTCTTTCACAAAGCTCTCATTCCTCTCTTTATGAAGCTCTCCGTTCCATTTTCCTCCCATTATTGTTAATTCCTCCACGGACTCTTTTCCATGTCTTTTGAGCTGTGGGTCTTTTATGGCATTTTTTCTTCGTCGTTTTACCCTCTTTAGCTCTTAGAATTACTTATTTTGCTGTATGGCCTCTTCATTTATATTCGTTTAAATATAGACTATGTTTTGAACATTTTTGTGGCATAACATTGCCGGCCAGACAGCCTCTGAAAGTCCAACCGAGACCACTGATCTGCAGCTTAATACACTGAACTTCTGTGCGGGAATACGGACGTATTACTTTTACGTTTGGTTAGGGGAATATTATCCCTTTCTGATGGCAAGATAAAGTACCCAAAATGTTTTTAAAATAGCATAAACGTAAATGAATAGATATTGATTTAAGGCTAAAATAACAATTATTTTACTCACTTGTGGAAAAGATAAATATTTATGAGTTTGAGTTATTGAAGCAGCCACATTGATGGGATGCACTTTGATGCTAAATAAATCACGTCTGTGTTTTACAAATGACTTTAATTGAAACTGGTTTTTGTACTTTTTTAACAGAGCAGGATGTGTGACTGTTTAGTAGTCCAGCTGCCATCTCTTGCAGCGATGATTTAGATGCTGCAAAATGTTTTATTTTTTTTATTTTTAACTTAAACTGATGCGAAGAACATCTGCCTCACAGAAACATATTCATACAGCACTGAAGATTTTACTGCACAATTTCCTTCCAGCTGGCGTCAGACGTCAGACTCCCACAAACACAACGTAGTGTTGAAATAAAATAAGTTAAACAATGTGAGAGTAAATGCCTCCTTTCCATTGGGTTGCTGGAACTCACTCTTCACCTCTGCTTCACCTCCCCCCTCTGAGGCTGGTGTGTTACCTCTCTTCTTCACTCTATCAGCTGCTCATGCAGCTTCAGCGTCAGTCCATTTCCACTCCGTCTCTCCCCGGAGCAGACGTCTCATTCATCTCAACACCTCGTCTTTACATCCATCCGTCCCCCGTGCTGCCGGGGCTGATGGAGAGAGAAGTGAGAGGAGGAAGGAGGTGAGTGGGGAGCGTAGTAAAGAGAGATTACTCTCTATCCTCCTCTCCCCAGGCTCTCCAAACGTGCTGCTGCAATGCAGTAACAGTAAGAGGATGGGTGGTTTTGGCTTTTACAATGAATTATCAGTGGATTGTCTGCGCGCTAATGTGTCATCTGCTAATGGGAAGCCGACTCAGCATTTTGGATACCATATTTTCAAGTGTGTGGCCCAGTTGGGACTGTTTGATGATGCAGTGTGACGCGTGGGCAGACTTGTATAAATGAAAATGTGTGTGTGTGTGTGTGTGTGTGCGTGTGTGTGTGTGTGAGGAATATATATGAAGAATTTATAGGGGTTTCTGCATTCATTTTTCCCACATGGAATGACAGATGAGCTCACCTTCACCCTGACCTTTTCACTGTGTACCTTTACATTATTTATCCGTCTCCTACTCAAGCTATATTGAATCCTGTCCATATTGTTAACATTTGAATTCATATAGGCCTGTTGACTGAAGCTTCTGCAAGTCTCCTGTTCACTTTTGTTCAATTATTTTTTTTTTATAAATCAATATGTATTTTACAGCACATAATTACCACATGTCACCAGACAATCCTCTCTACCAGAAACTCCATTGATATATTTTCATTAAGGGCATTTAGCTTTTGTCCAAAGCAATTTACAGTAATTCAAACATACATTCATACACTGAGATGACCAACACATAAGGAGCAGTTTAGGGTTCAGTATCTTGCCCAAGGACACTTCAACATGCAGTCCAAGGAAATCGAACCAGCAACCCTGAATAACAAGACTTTGGTCCTACCTCTGAGCTGCAGCCGCCCCACTAATCTGCAACAGCAAGTTAGTTTTGAACAGATGTTTTTATTTGACCTAATGATGTCTTGATTAATTGAGCTAAATGAGTAAAATGTTATCATAATCAATTTTAATAATGCCTGATTAAGATAATTTTTTTTATTTCTAAAAGAAGATTTTAAAGGATTTAAAATCTTTCTTGAAAGGAGTTTGGTTTAACAGCCTCTACACTCGACAGACATCAGACTGGGTATTTTTAGGTCATCGTTACCGCGATCAACCATGTTCATGAACAGTTTCTTTAGCCGCATATATGCTGGAGAAGTAGCAGAACCAAAGCTGAAAGTGTCTCTATAAGAATGAATGGGAAAACGCCTCCCAAACTCCTGCGAGTTTTGAAAAAGGTGTAACAGTTATGGCCAACATATTGCAATGAGTGAGAGGAGACGTGGATGAACTCTGAGAGACAAAACAGGTACCGTCTGCTCTCCTCCAAAATTTAGGCTCAAAATTAACATTGCAGCTTATGGGGGAGTTGCTTGTCGCTCTGGGGCTCCTACAGCCAAAACTGTAAGTCCTACATCTGAAATAAGAACATCAGCTGAAAGCCAACAAGACTTCTTACATTTCTATATATATATTGTCTATGTGAAGGAAAAGATGTGGAATCCAAATCAAGCTGAGACGAAGCTTCTCCAATTTTTCCAGCTGCTCTCTAGCGATGATGTCTCATATTCTAGCTCACGCAATTATAAAGTCAGAAGACGAGCTAAAAATCCTTAAAACTAAAATTGTGATGATTTCAAAACCCTAAAAGATTTTAAAAAGCTAATTACATGCCCAATAGTTCAAGGTCTTCTGTTTAAAACTTTGAATTTGTGTCTCTAGCTCAACGTATGAGGGACAAGGATAGGTTGAAAGTCAGGTGGTTTTGAAGAGGAATATTTGAAAAAGCTGAAAAGTACAGACTGATACAAGAACACGGTTTCTATAGCTGAATGTATGCTGAAATAATAGCAGAATGAAATTTGAAAAATTCGCCATAAGGATGAATGGGAATTTTTTTTTAGAAAAAGCTGAGTATTTAAGTATGAAAAACAAAAAATACAAGCCATCATGTTCTTAAAAAACTGGACATTTTGGTGGTTGATACCCTTATGGTTAATAATACATTTATTGAGCTGACCTTCATTTTGGTAATACATTTTGTAAACAGCATCAATTAACATTAGTGTAGGATTACACGAAAAGGGACCCAAACAAAAGACACACACAGGCTGGTTTTGGAACAAACACCTAACTTTATTGAATATGTTATTGAACTGTGCCGTTATTTTTTCATTTGTTGTTGAGTCCGGACACTCAAAAGGCTGTTTTGGAGGTTATGATTGTATCATCTGATCTCATGTGTTTTTTTCTTTTAATCGAAGAAATTCTTCTTCAATTAAAATGGGTTAACTGGATCACCCCGGAAAAGCCACTGCTTGGACAGGGAAAAGTTGAGTCATGTCCCTCAAAAGGCAGTTTTGGGGGGTTAAGAGTGTATCATCTGATCTCATATTTTTTTTTCTTTTAATTGAAGAATTTTTTCTTCAATTAAAATGGGTTAACCGGATCAACCCGGAGGAAACCACTGGTTGGACAGGGTAAACAAATGCATGGGTTAGAGTCTCCTGTCAATTTGTCGACGTGGATCAGGCCACTGGGAGAGCTTTCTATACCATTGCATCTTTTTCTTTTTCATACTCATGAGATCTTCCAGCTCAAACATCGTGGAGATTTCTTTTCCCTCCCACTCCAGCTCCTTTTCCTGCAGCATCCTCTTGAGAAACCTTGTGTCCTGACTGATGGACGTCTTTTGCTTCTGTCTTGTCAACCATCTTCAGAAGAGCCCTGAGGGTGCTGTTCTCTTGTTTCTGCTCATCCACCTTGGTCTTGAAGTCCTGCCACTCTAAGAGATGGTTGCCAAGCTGTTGCTTAACTGTATTCAGAGCATATATAACAGTTTTGCTGTTGTGTTTCTGCTCATCCAGCTTGACCTCATGGTGAGATCTGGATTTTTCCATCTCCTCCATCCGGGAGGATTTCTCCTGGGCAGGTGTGATCTTCCTGTTCTGTGCGTTGTGTTCCTTGATCTGAAATTGATTGGAAGTGTGGGATCTTTCCACAGTCTTCTTGAAGTCTTCTGCAGCCTGAATGAGGAATGTCCTTTCCTCCTGCCACTCCACCTGATGACTCTCTAGCTTCTGCTCAACTTTCCTCAGAGCAGCCACAAGGGTGTTGTTCTTGTGTTTCTGCTCGTCCAGCTGAGCTGCATAGAGAGCCCTGGATTCCTCCATCGCCTCCAGAAGGGAGGATTTCTCCTGCTGCCAGTGGAGTTGCTCAGTCTCCAGCAGATACTTTAACTTTTTAAAGGCAGAAGCGATCTTTCTGGTCTCTGCTTTGTGTTCCTTAGTCTGAAGTTGATGGGAAGCCTTGGATCTTTCTAAAGTCTTCCTAGCCTCTTCCTCACTCTTGGCCAGTTCCTGCACAGTCTCCTTGAAGCCTTCTGTGGCCTGAATGAGGGATGTCCTTTCCTCCTGCCACTTCACCTTCTGGCTCTCCAGCTTCTGCTCAACTTTCCTCAGAGAAGCCACAAGGGTGTTGTTCTTGTGTTTCTGCTCGTCGAACTGAGCCACATAAAGAGCCCCGGATTTCTCCATCTCCTCCAGCAGGGAGGATTTCTCCTGCTGCCATTGGAGTTGCTCAGTCACCAGCAGATCCTGTGCCTCTTTAAGGGCAGATGCGATCTTTCTCGTCTCTGCTTTGTGTTCCTTAATCTGAAGTTGATGGGAAGCCTTGGATCTTTCTAAAGTCTTCCTAGCCTCTTCCTCACTCTTGGCCAGTTCCTGCACAGTCTCCTTGAAGCCTTCTGTGGCCTGAATGAGGGATGTCCGTTCCTCCTGCCACTTCACCTTCTGGCTCTCCAGCTTCTGCTCAACTTTCCTCAGAGAAGCCACAAGGGTGTTGTTCTTGTGTTTCTGCTCATCAAGCTGAGCCACATAGAGAGCCCTAGATTTCTCCATCTCCTCTATTAGGGAGGATTTCTCCTGCTGCCAGTGGAGTTGCTCAGTCACCAGAAGATCCTCTGCCTTTTTGAGGGCCGATGCGATCTTTCTCATCTCTGCTTTGTGTTCCCTAATCTGAAGTTGATGGGAAGCCTCGGATCTTTCTGCAGTCTTCTTAGCCTCTTCCTCACTCTTGGCCAGTTTCTGCACAGTCTCCTTGAAGCCTTCTGTGGCTTGAACGAGGGATGTCCGTTCCTCCTGCCACTTCACCTGATGACTCTCCAGCTTCTGCTCAACTTTCCTAAGAGAAGCCACAAGGGTGTTGTTCTTGTGTTTCTGCTCATCAAGCTGAGCCACATAGAGAGCCCTAGATTTCTCCATCTCCTCTATTAGGGAGGATTTCTCCTGCTGCCAGTGGAGTTGCTCAGTCACCAGAAGATCCTCTGCCTTTTTGAGGGCAGATGCGATCTTTCTCATCTCTGCTTTGTGTTCCCTAATCTGAAGTTGATGGGAAGCCTCAGATCTTTCTGCAGTCTTCTTAGCCTCTTCCTCACTCTTGGCCAGTTTCTGCACAGTCTCCTTGAAGCCTTCTGTGGCTTGAACGAGGGATGTCCGTTCCTCCTGCCACTTCACCTGATGACTCTCCAGCTTCTGCTCAACTTTCCTCAGAGAAGCCACAAGGGTGTTGTTCTTGTGTTTCTGCTCATCAAGCTGAGCTGCATAGAAAGCCCTAGATTTCTCCATCTCCTCTATTAGGGAGGATTTCTCCTGCTGCCAGTGGAGTTGCTCAGTCACCAGAAGATCCTCTGCCTTTTTGAGGGCCGATGCGATCTTTCTCATCTCTGCTTTGTGTTCCCTGATCTGAAGTTGATGGGAAGCCTCGGATCTCTCTAGCAGTCTTCTTAGCCTCTTCCTCACTCTTGGCCAGTTTCTGCACAGTCTCCTTGAAGCCTTCTGTGGCTTGAACGAGGGATGTCCGTTCCTCCTGCCACTTCACCTGATGAATCTCCAGCTTCTGCTCAACTTTCCTCAGAGCATCCACAAGGGTGTTGTTCTTGTGTTTCTGCTCATCCAGCTGAACCACATAGAGAGCCCTCGATTTCTCCATCTCTTCTATCAGGGAGGATTTCTCCTGCTGCCAGTGGAGTTGCTTAGTCTCCAGCATATACTCTGCCTCTTTAAGGGCAGATACAGCCTTCCTTGTCTCTGCTTTGTGTTCCCTAATCTGGAGGTGATGTGAAGCCTGGGATTGTTTGAGAGTCTTCTTAGCCTCTTCCTCACTCTTAGCCAGTTCCTGCACAGTCTCCTTGAAGCCCTCTATGGCCTGAATGAGGGATTTCCTTTCCTCCTGCCACTTCACCTGCTGACTCTCCAGCTTCTGCTCAACTTTTCTCAGAGAAGCCACAAGACTGTTATTCTTGTTTTTCTGCTCGTCCAGCTGAGCTACATAGAGAGCCCTGGATTTCTTAATCTCCTCTAATAAGGAGGAATTCTCCTGCTGCCAGTGGAGTTGCTTAGTCTCCAGCAGATACTCTGCCTCTTTAAGAGCAGATGCAGCCTTCCTTGTCTCTGCTTTGTGTTCCCTAATCTGGAGTCGATGGAAAGCCTGGGATCTTTCAACTGTGTTTTTAGCCTCTTCCTCACTCTTGACCAGTTCCTGTACAGTCTCCTTGAAGCCTTCTGCAGCCTTAAAGAGGGTTGTCCTTTCCTCCTGCCACTTCACCTTCTGGCTCTCCAGCTTCTGCTCAATTTTCCTCAGAGCAGCCACAAGGGCGTTGTTCTCGTTTTTCTGCTCGGCCAGCTGAACCACATAGAGAGCCCTGGATTTCTCAATCTCCTCTAATAGGGAGGATTTCTCCTGCTGCCAGTGGAGTTGCTTAGTCACAAGCAGATCCTCTGCCTCTCTAAGGGCAGATTCGACCTTCCTTGTCTCTGCTTTCTGTTGCCTAATCTGGAGTCGATGGGAAGTCTGGGATCTTTCTACAGTCTTCTTAGCCTCTTCCTCACTCTTGGCCAGTTTCTGAACAGTCTTCTTTAAGTCTTCTGTGGCCTGAATGAGGGTTGTCCTTTCCTCCTGCCACTTCACCTTCTGGCTCTCCAGCTTCTGCTCAACTTTCCTCAGAGAAGCCACAAGGGTGTTATTCTCGTGTTTCTGCTCATCCAGCTGAGTCAAACCGAGAGTTCTGGATTTCTCCATCTCCTCCAGCAGGGAGGAATTCTCCTGCTGCCAGTGGAGGTGGTCAGTTTCCAGTAGATCCTGTGCCTCTTTAGGGGCAGATGTGATCTTTACGGTCTCTGCATTGTGTTCACTAATGAGGGATGTCTTTTCTTCCTGCCACTCCAACTGTTGACTCTCCAGCTTCTGCTCAACTTTCCTCAGAGCAGCCACAAGGGTGTTGTTCTCATGTTTCTGCTCGTCCATTTGAGCCACATAGAGAGCCCTGGATCTCTCCATCTCCTCCAGCAGGGAGGAATTCTCCTGCTGCCAGTGGAGTTGCTCAGTCTCCAGCTGATCCTGTGCCTCTTTAAGGACAGATGTGGTCTTTACGGTCTCTGCATTGTGTTCACTAATGAGGGATGTCTTTTCCTCTTGCCACTCCAACTGATGACTCTCCAGCTTCTGCTCAACTTTCCTCAGAGCAGCCACAAGGGTGTTATTCTCGTGTTTCTGCTCATCCAGCCGAATCAAACCGAGAGCTCTGGATTTCTCCATCTCCTCCAGCAGGGAGGAATTCTCCTGCTGCCAGTGGAGGTGGTCAGTTTCCAGTAGATCCTGTGCCTCTTTAGGGGCAGATGTGGTCTTTACGGTCTCTGCATTGTGTTCACTAATGAGGGATGTCTTTTCCTCTTGCCACTCCAACTGATGACTCTCCAGCTTCTGCTCAACTTTCCTCAGAGCAGCCACAAGGGTGTTGTTCTCATGTTTCTGCTCGTCCATTTGAGCCACATAGAGAGCCCTGGATCTCTCCATCTCCTCCAGCAGGGAGGAATTCTCCTGCTGCCAGTGGAGTTGCTCAGTCTCCAGCTGATCCTGTGCCTCTTTAAGGACAGATGTGGTCTTTACGGTCTCTGCATTGTGTTCACTAATGAGGGATGTCTTTTCCTCTTGCCACTCCAACTGATGACTCTCCAGCTTCTGCTCAACTTTCCTCAGAGCAGCCACAAGGTTGATGTTCTCGTGTTTCTGCTCGTCCAGCTGAGTCAAACAGAGAGCCCTGGATTTCTCCATCTCCTCCAGCAGGGATGATTTCTCCTGCTGCCAGTGGAGGGTGTCAGTCTCCAGTAGATCCTGTGCCTCTTTAGGGGCAGATGTGGTCTTTACGGTCTCTGCATTGTGTTCACTAATGAGGGATGTCTTTTCCTCTTGCCACTCCACTTGATGACTCTCCAGCGTCTGCTCAGCTTTCCCCAGGGCAGCCACAAGGGTGTTCATCTCGTGTTTCTGCTCGTCCAGCTGAGTCAAACAGAGAGCCCTGGATTTCTCCATCTCCTCCAGCAGGGATGATTTCTCCTGCTGCCAGTGGAGGGTGTCAGTCTCCAGCAGATCCTGTGTCTCTTTAAGGGCAGATGTGATCTTCATGGTCTCTGCATTGTGTTCACTAATGAGGAATGTCTTTTCCTCTTGCCACTCCACCTGATGACTCTCCAGCTTCTGCTCAACTTTCCTCAGAGCAGCCACAAGGTTGGTGTTCTCGTGTTTCTGCTCGTCCAGCTGAGCCACATAGAGAGTTCTGGATTTCTCCATTTCCTCCAGCAGGGAGGATTTTTCCCGCTGCCAGTGGAGTTGCTCAGTCTCCAGCAGATCCTGTGTCTCTTTAAGGGCAGATGTGATCTTCATGGTCTCTGCACTGTGTTCACTAATGAGGAATGTCTTTTCCTCTTGCCACTCCACCTTATGACTCTCCAGCGTCTGCTCAGCTTTCCCCAGAGCAGCCACAAGGGTGTTCATCTCGTGTTTCTGCTCGTCCAGCTGAGTCAAACAGAGAGCCCTGGATTTCTCCATCTCCTCCAGCAGGGATGATTTCTCCTGCTGCCAGTGGAGGGTGTCAGTCTCCAGCAGATCCTGTGCCTCTTTAAGGGCAGATGTGATCTGCATGGTCTCTGCATTGTGTTCACTAATGAGGAATGTCTTTTCCTCTTGCCACTCCACCTGATGACTCTCCAGCTTCTGCTCAACTTTCCTCAGAGCAGCCACAAGGTTGGTGTTCTCGTGTTTCTGCTCGTCCAGCTGAGCCACATAGAGAGTTCTGGATTTCTCCATCTCCTCCAGCAGGGATGATTTCTCCTGCTGCCAGTGGAGTTGCTCAGTCTCCAGCAGATCCTGTGCCTCTTTAAGGGCAGATGTGATCTTCATGGTCTCTGCACTGTGTTCACTAATGAGAAATGTCTTTTCCTCTTGCCACTCCAACTGATGACGCTCCAGCGTCTGCTGCAGCTTCTGAACTTGAGCCCTCTCAAATACAAGATCAGCTTCCAGTTGTTCGGCCAGTGCTCGCAGATTCTTTTCAGCATGGACTTCTAATTTCATATCCTCCACTTCCTTTTGAAGGCCTTCATTCTCAACCCCAACTATCCCCAATTTAATCTGAATGTCTTTGCTTTTGGAAATCTGCCTTTCAAGGTCAGTCTGAGTGTTATGCAGCATCTCGGAGACTGTATGGAGCTGTGATTTCAGATCCTTCAATTCACTCTTTTCCTGCGATGTGTCAGGAAGGTTCTTGCTGTGAGAAGTCTGTGCTTCAAGTCCATCACAGCCTGCCTGACTCTTATCGAGCTGGGCTTTCAGGTCCGACATCTCCCTCTCCTTCAGCTGACTCTCACTGTCCCAAATGTTCTTTTCCTGTAGCAGATCAAGTATTAAAATCAGCGAATGCTCTTGTATTTCCAGCTTGACTCTGCCATCAGACGTATCTCTGGTGAGCCTCGCATGGCTGTCTTTTAGCTCATCCCTTATGTACTCTTGATGGGCAAGCAAAGCAACTGAGGGTTCAGCCTGGACCCCTGTCTTTTGTCCGCTCTCGCTTCTTCCTCTTGTCCTGTCCTCTGAACTATCCATCCTCTCACTTGTTCCTCCTGTCCTGTCCTCTGAACTATCACTCCTCTCACTTATTCCTCCTGTCCTGTCCTCTAAGATATCTGGCTTCTTGCCTTTCCTACCTTTCCTACCTTTCCTACCTTGCTGTTTCGTATTCTGTGTACGTTCTATTGCGACAGAGAGATGTGTGTCTGAACTGTGTTCAATGCTCAATAAAAAGCTATTAAGAAATAGAATGTCAGGGCCTCTGTAACATTTCAACATTCTAAAATGCCTTTATGACATCAGCTGGGGCTTTGATACATTCTCCCTTTGATCTTCTTCATGTTGTTGCTATGGCAACGATATAGAATGTTTGTTGCTTTCCAAAAAACTTAAATGACCTTTTTTGTATTGGATGTTATTGTTTGAATATATGAATGAAATGATTCTGAAACCAAAGGAACTCAAGCATCAGAAGTCATTTTTTTGACAATAAGTGAACTTAAGTAATTGATTGTAAGATTAAGTTTTATGGGGTTTTTTTTTTAGCTCGTCTACAGATTTTAGAATGGGTGTGTATTGCGTGAGCTAGAGTGCGTGACCTCATCGCTCAAGTGGAGCAGGAAAAACTTGAGAGAAAGTTTGCTTCAGCTTGATTTGGAAATCTTGTTGGCTTTAAGCTGATGGTCTTATTTCAGATGTAGGACTTACAGTTTTGGCTGTTGGAGCCCCAGAGCAACAAGCACTCCAGCAACTCCCCCATAAACCGCAATGGTTCATTTTGAGCCTACATTTCTGAAGGAGAGCAGACGGTACCTGTTTAGTCTCTTCCTCTGAGGCCCTCATTTTTCACTCTACAGAAATAACATCACAGAGTTTAGCAATGTCTCCTGTTACTCACTGTATAAATATTTTGGCCATAACCATTACCCTTATTTCGAGATTCGCAGGAGTTTGGGAGGCGTTTTCCCATTCATCCTTATGGGGACGTTTTCATCTTTGGTTCTACTAGTGCTCCAGCATATGTGCAGCCAGATAAACTGTTCACCTTTTTTATAGCTATTTCAGCCCTCTTACTTTTCAGCTTTTCAGCATTTTCCGCGTATGAAAAATTCAGCTTTTGAATAACTCATTTAACACCCATTAGTTACACACACAGTGTAATCCTCAATTTCTTTACAGCTTAACAATGTGTAGAGCTACACAGCCTAGTAGATTTCAGATGTAGTTACTTAGTTTCACCAGCAGGGTGTGCATTCATCTCACACAAACGCTGGCAGCGCCTCTAGTTTTCTTGTTTTTTTCTCTGTTCTCGGTTTTTCCATGCACCACACAAGAGACAAGCGACTTTGATATGGTAAGTTGATAACTCCCTTTCAAGTTGTTAAAACTACAATTTTGTTTGAGCTATCAATTTGGAGGACTTCCGTACAAGGAAGAGGGTTTTTTTCATGCCGAACTTGACCATGTGGATATCGATTTTTAGCAAGTGAAAACTCCGGTGAGTAAATGCTGTGAACGATTAGCGTAGCATGCTAGCGATGCCGACCACGGCTAATTACTTACTTATTTTATTGAATATGTCTCCACTGTGTATAGTTATGCTTCTGTTAGTGTTTAAAGGCCAACAGGAGACAGATAAACATGTGTGTTGAGGTTGCAAATGTATTTTATTTTGTAATTCTGTGGGAAAACAATGACATCTGAGTTAATTGCACTTGCACATGCTATACAGCTAAGAAAGCTGGTTTAAACTGGTTTGAGCTGGTTGTTAAGGTAAAACACACGCAGCTGTGTGCAATTGAGCTCACAGGAGATAATTCATTTAATTGTTGAGGGTAAAAAAAAAAACATGATTGTATGTCATTCATTCTATAATTTGTGTACATTAAGCTGTGATGAGTGAAAAAACACATTTTAAATTCATATATATAATTGTGTGTTGGCTATTAAAAAGTTATTGTGCAGCTGTATATGATACTTTGTCTTTGAATAATTCATGTTCATTGATCCAAAAAGACAGTTAGCAAGGCTTCAGCTATATCAGCGGCGCCATCTAAGTGAGCCTGATGTCGTTGTTAACTACATACGAGACCCCGGGCATGTGATATCCATGGAGACGCCCAGGACCTCGTAGCTTGTCAGCTTTCTGCCTAAACAAACTAAATAAACCACCTGACCTTGAAGGATAACACAACTGTGTTCATACTGTTTAATCTCGTTTATATTAACCATACATTATTCTTATTTTATGCACTAAATTGCCAAAGCCGTTGGAATTTATCAAATAAGAAGGTCTGTGTTCACCTAAAAACGGGCCAAGGGCGAGACACAAGTTGACCACAGCCCTCATTCTCGGTAGAGGACATAAAACTACAACCAGTTGAATCAACAGGGTCTGAGTGTTAACAGCTCTGTGTGATCCGGTCCATCTTCAGGACCTTCATGTGATCAGGATCAGGGGCTGGATAGTTTTCCTCTGCTCATATTGACTCTCTCTCTATTGTTTTTTCACCATCTGTATCGAGGCTACTTAATTTCCTGACTCCTTATTTATTATTTATTTGTGTACCAGTCTCAATCTGTGCTGGCGTTTGATGTCACGTGTTGTTCTTTTTCCAGATTCTCTTTTGTCTCTGTCCTCTTATTTTTTTCCCCCCCATTCTCTTTTGTGGAGAGATCTTTTCGCCCTTGGACATTATTTTATTTTTTCTTTCACTGAGTTAACACTTCTTTTTTGTTTGTCTTGTTTGTTTCATCATGCGGAAAACTAAATATACTAACAGTACATTTTGTGACTCATGTTGATGACTCTTCTTTGTCTCTCTACCCTCTGCTGACTGTACACTCATAGCACCGGGCAAGGTTGTCCATACAGTATGTAGTACATTAGTCCTGCAGCATGCATACAGTTAGTATTTGATATACTGGAGTTTATTTTTCTGCCCTGATGGACCTTTTAGATGGAAGATTTGCATTTGCATTGTGTTAGGTAACTGCAGTGTGATCTGTAGATGTCTGTGTGAAGTCTATCTTTAGGGAACTTTTTAATTTCCCTGCAGTTTGTGTAGATTTCAGCAACCCTCAGTAAACTGTTTGCACCGCCCAAGACAAAAGGTTCCCAGCTGGATCACCCCGGAGGTGGAATGGTTACAGCTCATGTCACAGGGTTTGCATCCGTCACCGGTTCAAATTCCAGCTGGTGACTTCTGTTGATTGTTGTACCCCTGTCTGCTTCTGTTTCCTTCCGGTAAAGGCAAAGATGTATTCTGAAAAGTTGTCATTCTTTGGTTGTAGATCCAAAATGGTGGCCCTAAATTGCAAAGTTAAAACATGTTCACCTACAGACGATGTTCAGTTCTGGAGAGTCGAGACAGGCTGCATCAGAAATCTGACAGCATTAGAAATTTAAAAGCAAAGTTTCCACATTGTGATCGGCCTCTGTGATTGCTTTTAAATCAATCAGATTTAAAGAGAGATGATGGTGAATGCAGTGACAAGTGTGATGTTGTCAGCAGTGTTTTAATGTTGAAAATAGAATGTCACAGCTTTATGGCATGAGTGCTTTTAGTTTTTCAGCAGTTTCACATCATATAAGTGGCGCAGATGGAAGATGCAAATTGATTAAATGTCTTTAATTGCTTATTTCTAGACTCACCATTTTGATTTAGACTGAAATATCTCAACAACCATTAGATGACTTCAGTAGGTAAAGATGGTTTCCTGTGTCTGCTTTTCAAAGAAGTAGACTTTGTATTGTTTTACGTTAAATATAGGTCAAAGGCATTGTGTATATTTTTGTTTTAAGCAGCGTTCCAGCTTCTCTGGAGCCTGGATTTTTGTCTTGTCGGAACATAAATATCACATTCTCCCTGGAGGATCTGGCTGGAGGACCCTCAGAGGGATCCGGCTGTAACCTGAAGGAGCTCACATCAAAGAGAAACCTGATTGGCAAAATGCAGCTTTGATCACATGCTTCCTGCTCTCCCAGATGACACCAGATGCTACCTGTGTGTGTGTGTGTGTGTGTGTGTGTGTGTATTCACATGCCAGATGTGTGTATAAAGTGTGTGTGTTCCAGAGCTTTATCTAACCAAAACACGGATTATAGTCTATGTAGATGCGAGACAGCTGATCGTCTGAAAACGATGGCTGATCTAGTGGCCAGATTCGAAAAATAATTAACCCGCAGGGTGCCCTCGTGTCTTCAGACCACACAGAGACGTAAGACAGGCGAGGAAATTATAAGATTTACCGTATTTTTGTTTTGGTTTCATAACCGTGAACGTGTTTGTTGTTAAAATGAAACTCTCGCCAAAATGCAACGTAGGCTTTTTTTGTGAACCAAACCTTCGTGTAAAAGCATAATTACGATGAAAGAGGCACTTTTAAGATTTACCATATTTTTGTTTTTGGGTCAAACTCATTTTCAATGGGAGTGCTACGGGCACTTTTAAGCTAGCATCAAAATCGCTATTTTTAAAACACTAAGAAGTCTCAACACAACATGAAACTTTGCTCGTAGCATCACCAGGGTCTCTACACATGAACACGAGCATTGAGAACATTGTTTGTGTACACAGAGTTTACTAAAAAGAAGGTTTTTGAACAACTCACGTTAGCAGTAGCTTGTTCTGCTCGCCGCCGTCCTGCCAGTGGAGAAGTGTCGATCTCAGAATGTGACGTAACCTGGAGGACAGTTAAGGTGGAACGCTCCTAAAGCTTAGTTCCATATAAATGCAGGATAATTTGTTGTTTTGTCGTTAGTGAAAAACAATATTGACCTTGAAGTTGAAAAAGGAGCCTCATATAAGAAACAATACTAAAATCAAAAGCCGGAAAAGTCACGTGAGATCTCGCGTGGATAGTTGTTGCTGGAAGACAGTAGTTCCACCTTAACTGTCCTCCAGGTTACGTCACATTCTGAGATCGACACTTCTCCACTGGCAGGACGGCGGCGAGCGGAACAAGCTACTGCTAACGTGAGTTGTTCAAAAACCTTCTTTTAGTAAACTCTGTGTACACAAACAATTTAGTTATTAATGCTCGTGTTCATGTGTAGAGACCCTGGTGATACTACGAGCAAAGTTTCATGTTGTGTCGAGCCTTCTTACTGTTTTAAAAATAGAGATTTTGATGCTAACATAAAAGTGCCCCTAGCACTCCCATTGAAAATGAGTTTGATCCAAAATAAAATACGGTAAATCTTAAAAGTGCCTCTTTCATCGTAATTATGCTTTTACACGACGGTTTGACTCGGCCTAGGTTGTATTTTGGTGAGAGTTTTACTTTAACAACAAACACGTTCACGATTATGAAACCAGCTGCCTTTGTGTGACACGCCGTGCAGACGAGCAGCAGCAGAAGAGAAAATGACTCAGAGTGAATAAACGTTAAAGTTCAGTCCTGCCCCTGAGCAAGGCACTGACAGATAACACTTTATCTTGCCCTGCAGTGTGTGCAGGTGTGTGTCCCTAACACTGATGCACATGTGCCAGCGGTGCACACAGCTGTCCAAGGGTGTATTTGGATCGTGTGTGTGCTTCTATGTCTTTGTCCCTGTATGCCCTGTATTTTTTTAAATCATGCCTATCCCTGTGTGTGTGTGTGTGCGTCCAGGCTTTAATAAGCCTTGGTGCGATAAGTGCAGCTCTCTGCAGCCGGAGGAACACTGTTGAACTCTAAGTCCGACAACCTTTTGATGTCTGACTGAAATGAAATGCCAGCTGCAGCCCGACACTCCACTCAGACCTCCAAGCCTGCAGACGCAAACCTGTAACCGCCTCTTCGGGCTAACGCCACAGCTCCTTAATCTCTTAAGATTGTCAAATGTCAGCTCAGACGATCGGCTCTTAATGCACCCGGGTGACCAGACATACAACATGTCTGACACTGAGGACTGTAGACGGAGGGAGGCTGCAGGACAGGGGGGATTTGTGGAGGAATTTAATTTGTTTTCAAGCTCAGGTTGTTGTTTTTAACCACCTACTTTGGTGTTTTATTCGGCATGTAATTAATCATGTGTCATGTTTCAGGGGCATCAGCAATCTGCAGCTGTCGGCTCTTTCTTCTGCAGAGTGTTTGATTTTATCTCTCCCTCTCCTGATGGGTTAGTCCTCGCTCAACCTGCTGGATGCTTTTCACTGGAGCCTCTTTCAGTTGTTTCTGGACACTAAAGAGAAGATGAATTTGTTCTGGACACTAACGCGTAGATTCTCTTTAAGTTAAATATGCACTTCTGTTATGCCGTATCTGTGCACTGGAGATGAGATTGGAGACTCAACCGCTCAAGTAAAAGATTTGTGAGTTAGCCTCTGTTCGAGAACACATGTTTTATACACGTGTTACTCTCCTGGAAATAAAAATACAGCTCAACAGCAAAGCGGCGATGGTGGGTTTGCTTTCCAGGAATTTGCAGCTCCCTGGGGATCTCCCACCAGCCAGCTGCCACTTTATTTAGGTTGTTGTAGTAAAAGACGACAGTATTGAAGAGAAAATTTAAACCTCGTGAATCAACTGTTGTCAGTCCATGTCGCACTATTAACGTGACCAACAGGAATGAAAGTAGAAACAGGGCGCATTGTTTTTATTGATCCCACTACTGTTAGGAGATCAGTGTCGAACAACAAATGAGAAAAGATCAGACTTTTATTTGTGAATTACAATGTGAATGTGTACACTCTGTATTTACACCCAAGTCACTTGACTCTGCAGTAGACCCGGGTTTTAATCACCTCCGCTCGGCTTTGATCCAAACGTAAGATGGTCTATTCAAGGAGGTTTTATTACCTGACACAGTGTTGGAGGTGGAGCTACGTTAATTCATATAAAAGCTGTTCCATCGTGTTTTGAAGCCTAAAAAGCTCGACTTCCCGGATGTGGAAACACCTGGATCACCGACCGAGACGGCTAACTTCTGGTTTAGAGCCCAGCTAACTTGAAAGGGGATAAATTAATTGAGTCGTGCGTCTAATCTAGACTTTCCAAATGTTACTGGACCGAATGGCTCAAATTCAGACAGAGACACGAGTCTCGGTGGTTGTGATGCTCAAAAGAATTTATCTACCATTTTACAGACGTTTCTTTCACAGTGAGTCTGTTGTTGTTTTCCTTTCTGTTACAAATGTTTCCAGCACATTCTTGACGTCAAAACGTAACGCTTCAGATAAAAATCACAGATTATGGGAAGTGGGAATGGCGTCAACAGGCAGGCTGCTAATTCTGGGTGTGTTTCAAATCAAACATACTTAAATACTGCAGCTGCCTTTACAGAGTACATACAGTTTGCATACAGTTGGGACATACCGCTCCGTCATGACAGTTGTATTTTGTTCGTTATGGTTTGAATTTGGTCACAATTCCTGCGTTCACCCTTCTTCTGTGTTCTGTGAACATCGGAGAGGTTTATTATGCTGCAGTTTTTCTCATAAGTTTCTGAAACTATCTCTATAACCTGCTGAGAATCATCTGTGAATAAATTATATGACATTCAACCAACTCTCAATAATCAGAAGAAGCAGCTAGATATCTACAAAAAAAAAACGACATGTGCATCCCACCCCCAGCACAGCAGTAGATTTTCAGTGGTTTCTACCTTTAATCACATATAGTTTTCATTATTTACACACCTTTTCTACAGTTAGATAGATTTCTCTTCACACTCACACTTTAATCATTTATCTTCTGCCCAAATCCTCTTTGCTGAATTCATATTCAAATAAGATTTAATAAGATGAATGTTTTAAGACACATTATCACCAAAGCTAAGCTAAATATTATCGAATGATTACACAAGAAATAATAAAAACCAACAACACACACATTTTTAATCACTCAGTCATTTATTTTACAGTTTATTTTACAGTTTCTCGGCACACAGATGAGGTCGCTTCAGAGGGTCGAGAAGATGAAGGGATAAACCCAGGATATATATTATTCAGATCTCTCAGATCTTTCTATTTCTCACAGTACAATAAAGAAAATTCTGTCTCAACCTCTCGTTAATGACAAAGTGAAACCAGTCCGCCGCTCCGGGTCGTCAGCTCCTTGTGTCACGGCCACACTGCGTCGACTCTGTACGTTTGGAGTGTTTTCCTAACTTTGATATCAGTCGGAGTGGTCAGGTTCTCTCTCTTTTTAAGGGTTTTTCTCCCTCCTTTACAAGCTCCAGTCCACCTCTCTCTGCCTGTCAGCTCTCCCTGATAAGCGCTCGTGTCGCTCCCTCGTCGCTCTCTCATTTGCAGCGGCGTCTTTGATCTGAGTGAAGGAGGTTGTAACTCTGCCGCCGTGCAGGTCGCTCTGAGCCTCTGACCACACAAACTCTGATTTGTACTCGAGGATATTTCCAACCGTGCAGCTCTCACTGAACGCCCAATGCTTTGAAGTTGAACAACAGCCCAATCACAAAAATATATTTTGGACATTGTAAAGTACGTTTCTGCAAACCGTGGGTATGTTGAAATTTATCTTTTGACAGTGCTGTGTAGGTCTAGGCATAAAAAAAACCTGTGGGGTTTCAATAAATCTGGTTTTTGGTTAATTATCAGCATTTATTCCAGTTGCTGGGTTGCAATGTCCCGTACGTAGCACCTTAGTAGGATGCAATGCCTGCAGTCAAACCAGAATAATTCTGAGCAGAGATCATAAAGTGTAGGCTGCAGGTCTGAGAAGTGAAGCCAGCAACGCAAAAGTGCTGTGAACCTGCATGCTGCCAGCAGGGGGCGACTCCACTGGTTTCAGAAACAAGTCCAATAATGTGTAAACTTATGAGAAAATGACCCTACTTCTTAAATAATTAATTATTGTGTCTCCCAATCACTAGTTTCAAGTCCTCTTCAACACAGCCTGACAGTCAGTTTTGTAAATCATGGTCCCATTTTGAGTAAAATATACGTTAAAATAGACTTTGCTTTAGAGCGTGGCTACGTTTTGGATCCTCCCTACCATGGGGTGTACTCGGGTTCTCAGTCAGGTCCAGTCAATATCCTCCCCAGCGCCATCCTCTTGTCCATATTTTGTCACTTCTTACACCAAAAAACAAAGATGGCTGTCACAAAAACGCAAAATCAACATCCGCCTACCGTTCACTTTGGGCAAAAGAACATTTGCATCCGGTGATGGAGCAAGTCGCATCTTGGCTTTGCGTTGAGGTCCACTTGGTGAACTTAGGCGGGTCAGGGTGCCGTCACACCCAAAAGCGAATACGTGTGAGTGTGTTCAACCCCTCAGACAGACTAAAAACCAGCAGACTGGGTCGACCGGGTGGGATTTACTCTTGGTAATACCCAAGAAAACAAGGTCATAAAAAGGGACCTTGCAAGACTCCACAAAGCTATCCTTTCTTCTGCTCTCAACAACAGAATCACTTCAGAACCGTTAAGAACTGGGGACACCCGAGGTCTTATTATCCATCTGTCAGGAACCACTCTCATGTTTAAGAGTGTATAAAGGTACCAGTGACACTTTTTAGTAATTCAACAGCCCATTCTCAAACACAAATGAAGTATTTTCAAATTATTTCCACATCTTTCAGATTGAACCTTTACTTTAATTTAGCTGAGACGACCCGAACATCATTATTGACTGTTTGCTCAAACCCGATAAGCATATTTTGACATTATACGCTGAGTTAAACTATTCACCACAAAATAAATTGATCTGAATGTGTCCTCATGTGTGACATCGTGTCCAAAAGCTCAGTAAGAATCGTACTTTAAAAAGAGGTTATGGAAGTTTGAGAACTTACTCGTCTTAAATTCTAAGAGAATTTTAAATATATTTAGTTTTCTCTTATCCTGAAAAAAAAAGCCAAAGTTCAGGAGCTCAAGAAGGTTAGAAGTTATCTCTCTGCAGGAGGTGATTAGTGCAAAGTCAAACAGAGAAGAACTGTGAAGTAGTGAAACTAGACACAAAGGGAGAAATAAAAGAAGTTGAATCTTAAAGTTCATTCAGTTCACACAGTGCTCGATACAGAACCACCGCAGATGAAGGGTGGCGTCGTTAAGGGCGACCCACGCAGGCTGACATGCTATAAACATGACAAACCAGGCCCGGCTTTGAAGAAGTTCCTCCTTTTTTTCAGATATCAGAGAGCTGGTAAAGAGCGAGTCCTGGTGGATCTTCGGGGGCAGATAGCGTTGGAGGCTCATCGCTGCCGAGCTCCTGCAGAGGTGTGCATGCTGAGATGTAAAAAAAAAGAAGTCAGGGAAGTACGACTTCAAGGGAGGAGGGTCAAGTGAGTTGATGGAGCAAGCAGACTTTCTGAGTTTCAGATGAAAAGAGAGCTGAAAATCTACATTTCACGCTTTGTACTCGACAGCGGGGCTCCACTTGTGGGAGTAATTAGCACCGAGGCTTTTCTTTTGAAGTGAGCTCGAAGAAACGTTGGAGAAAGCCGCCGCCGCCGCCGCTGCCGCTGCTACTGCTTGTGAGGGCCACACAGTGTCGGAGATATGAGGAGCGGGAAAGTGAGTGAAGCTGGAGGCGATGGTTAGCTTCATGCCATGTGCAGTGTGTTTTAAAAAGAAGGCTGATCTGGAGTCTGTGCAGTCGACTGGAGGAAAACACCTCACGCAATCTCAACTCAGATTTCAGTATGATGATGCTTTTTGGCTGCCAAGTTGGCTTCCAAACATCCCCTCAGTTCACAGGTTGGGTTCAATTTATAAGCAAATGTTATTATCCTCTTGGAATGGATTTCACATTAGAATTCGTGAGCTGACGTTTCTATGTGAGCTTCCCAAACTCACTCTGGCGACGGTGGAAACCACATTTCTGGAGGCTAAATTGGACCGAGACTGGGGCGACGTCCAGGTCTGGAGGTTGGTCTCCGGTGAGGGAATAGACAGGATGAGGCTAATTTGCATGTAATGTTCCCAAATACAATTTGTTGGTCTCATCTGTTCATGTTTGTGGAAAAAGCAGGCGACACAGATGACAACGGTGGCTCGGTTGATGCCAGATAATCAGGACATGTGAGTTTTTAAGTCCTCGGAAATCTTTTGCCTCCTGCAGGTTATTGCTCCGGTGTGTTGTGCAATCTGTTTCTTCAATCTGGGGTGTAAACTTCTTTTTTTTACCAAACTTAGAAAATAGTGGAAACTGGTTTGAATACTTCATTTCTTTCTTATTGTCATCAAATCCATTTACAATGGAATTTATCTATTAAAACGTTTTGTTAGTGTATCAAGAGCCTGACCTTCTTCCTCCATGAGCTCCATTGTGTCCAAAACCAGTAGAAACCAGTCCGCCGTTGGACTTTCACATGACTGGATGTTTTAGGAAGACTTGCCAACATTTCCAGACATTTTTGTCACGATCAAAACACATATTTTAAAGCCAAACCCTGATTCTTTCTATACTGAACCGAGTGGTTTTTTAACACATAAACCAAAGCATTGTGATGAGAAAGCAACATAAAGTTCAACCTAAACCAACATCAAGCTGCAACATGAAGAAAAGTTCAGTTTGAACTTGTCAGTGAACATTTATTCTGATGATTTGTGCTGTGAGAGACGGACCAACGCCAACATCAGTCAGGTACGGTGGTGTTCATATGTTGTGATTATTACTTTGACAGGGATCAGAGACTTTACATTTACATTGAATTCAATTTAATCAGTTTAACCAGAATTAAACTTAACTAATCTTTGTTTGAGAAACTTAATCTTGTCTGAGTTTCTTCTCCAGGATAGTTTTTTTTTGGATGCTGAACGTCCCGCCGGGCTTCGAACGGGTCACATTCAGACTCAAGATGAAAGCAAATGGAAATAAATGACGGCGACACTTTCAGGCTGATCTTTTTATGGATCTCCAGCCAAACTGATCTCCAGACAGCCGATACAGCTGAGTGTGTGTGTGTGTGACGCTGGTATTCGTCATGGTCTGGTTGGAGCGACCAGTATCCGACTGGGGACAGGTGTGTCTGGTTAGCTCACACTAATTACAACCCTGGCTCGCTGTCTGTTCGGCTTAATCTGCCCGCTGGAAGGTTGCCGTGGCAGCAGGAGGCTCCCAAGGTTGTGTGTGTGTGTGTGTGTTGATCATCGATGTGTAGAGGTGTGTATGTGAATACTTATGGTGTGTGTGTGTTTGTGTTTCTGTCTGCTGTCCTCAGGTTGACTTTGGTCATTAATTCTGACTTTTCTTTCGGTGTCTCCAAAAATATAACAACACACGGGTTCTTTAAAAGAAGCAGATAATTTTATGCTGCATGCTTCTTTTTATAAACCGTTAAACATTATTTTTATAAAATAAACTGTGAAGGAAAAACTGCAGAGAAAAGAGAATAATAATGCAGCAGTTCAAGTCAGGGTGCCTCCTCAAATCCAATTTTCACCAAGATGTATTTATTCTAATGTGTCTGGAATAATCAGACCAAACAAAACGGCACTAAAACATTTATTTAGCCATCAGATGTAACTCACTGTCAGGGAATCAAAGAAATAAACAGGAATAAGACATGTTGATGTTTAATGACAGGAAAGAGGAGAGAAGTGAGCCGAGTGAAGAAGATAATAAAGACAAGTGGAAGGAAAAGAAGGAAGAGGAGATGAGAGGAAATGAAATGAGTTCAGCGGGAGGAGAGGAGAAGAGAAGGTTTTCCGATCCCCTCGTACGACATTAGTCTCCCCTGGAAAATAAGAGAGGAGAGGAAATAGAGACAGCGTGAGATTTATGAGTTAGAGGAAAGCGCCTGATAACACAAACATGAGCCAATTTGCCACAGTGATAGCAGAGAGGGGATTAAATAAAAGCTTCACTTAAATGTTGACGGATGGAGACGTACCGAGAGGAGGCGAGGGGGGAAAAGATCGAGCAATCTGCGAGAGAAGAAAGGAAGAAAAGTTCAAGAAGGACACAGAAGCAACTAAAGAAAGCAAATATTGAGTCACCCTGTGTGCACTCAAATAACCTGATAACCAGCGAGTGACGTTCTGCTTTGTAAAATGTCAACTCCTTTTCTTTTTTTCAACACTTTGTGGACTTCTCCGACCTCCTCCCAGTTGTTTTTATTGGTCAAAGTCGACGCTCTGTGGTCAGGCCGACATTTCCTGCAACTTCAGTCTGCAATCAACGATGCTGGGAGGCACTAACTGAATGATGGAGGCAGGAAAACTTCTTCACAGGAGATGAAACACTGGGTAAAGTTCACACAGCGACGCCGCATTAATGCCGTTCACACAGAGTGAAGCATCTCCGCCTTAAAGACGCACCGCTGTGTAAGTCACACAGAAAGCCGGCGCTGCGACTCCTAAAGAGATGTGACCTCAGTTTGTTTTTAATGTGTTTCCCAGGTGTCCCCCCTGTCAATCTAAACCTGCGGACAGTTTCTAATCATATGGATGCTGTTATAATGTGTTGTGATTGAGATCCTGACCCACCAAACATCCTGGAAAGAGACAAAGTTTGTTTCTTGCTCTAAATGTCTGTCTGACTCACTCGTGGGGACGGAGGCTGTTTTCTGAGGGAAAGTTCACCGAAGTCTCAGTCTAGTGGGCTGACTGTCGCGGTGATTAATATCAACACAAACACTCTGTGAGTTAAAGATTTTTGCTGGTGACAGACGCTGTTTTTCGGCCAGAAATGTGACGAAGAGTCAGTAGGACAGACAGGAGGACAGACAGGAGGACAGACAGGAGGACGGACGCTTCTCCACGTATATCTGCGGTGGTCTTTTCCTCATATGTTGCCAAAGACAGTTAGAGTTACTATGTTACTTTTGTAACGTTGCTTTGTGCGACAATTCTCTTTATTAAATTAAGTTAAGGACCTGTGTAGTTATCAGACCGTCCGATTGTCACGCCCTCGGTACGTGCAGCCGGCTTATCCGTTCACACTGGCTCAGTTCGCCAATACTCTGCCTCTGATACAACCTCCAGACGCCGATCAGCGCCGGAGCATATTTTCCCCCCTCAGTGCCTCTGAGAAATTTGTGTCGATCGGACCGTCGTTAACTACACGGGTCCTTAATAGAGAGAAATGTCCCACAAAGCAACGTTGCATGACCAAACAAAGGTAACGTAGTAACTGTAACTGTCTTTGGCAACTTACATGAGCAGATATAGGTGGAGAAGCGTCCGTCCTCCCACCTGTCCTACCGACTATTCGTCACATTTCTGCCCGAAAAACAGCGTCTGTCACCGGCAAAAAACTTTAGCTCACCGAGTGTTTGTGATGAAAATAAATCACCGCGACCGTCAGGCCTCCAGACTGAGACTTCAGGGAACTTTCCCCCATAAAACAGCCTCCGTCCCCGCGAGTGAGGGAGTCAGATTGACTGGGGAACACGGGGAAACACCTTGAACGTCATCGTCATGACGTGTAACATCACGCCTCTTTAGGAGCCGGAGCGCCAGCTTCCTGTGTGAATCCACGGCGGTTCGTCTTTAAGGCAGAGATGCTTCGCTCTGTGTGAATCACCAACGCAGCTGCGGCTTTTATGCGTCTTCTCCTGTGTGAATGGGGCTACTGTGTGAAGACCGAGTGGAGGGCAGTGGATACGTCACCCTCTGTGGATCTGTTGGTTGTGAAACTACACTGTTGAAGGTCGCAGGAATTTTAACTACGCACCATAATGACGTCTCTACAATACGTGTTATATCATGTTGACATTACTTTTATATGAGGTGACTTTCATCTCTGGAATATCTTTGTGTATATTGTACATTTCTGCCAAGCTGCTATATTATTAGCATGATATAATGTTGCTTGGTGTCCTTCTAATCGTCAGAATTGGCTTTTTTGATTTTAAACTGTGAACTAGCAGGGCACACAGTAGAGCCTATACCTTTTTTTTTGTTTTTACATCAAGATCCGTGCGTTATTCTCTGCGAAATTGATAAAAAAAAGTTAAGGGGTCTGTTCCGGGCCGAGCACGTCCTCCATCCAGGTTTTGTGGAAATCTGTTCAGTGGATTTTGTGTAACTCTGCTGACGAACAAACAAACAAACAAACAAACAGATATGTGTGATATCTAAAATATATCCGCCTCCTTGGAGGTGTCAGAAACAAAAGTCTGGCTCGGCTGACGGCATTATAAACCTGAGAGATGGTGAAGGTGCTGCAGGGTTTCAGGTTGATCCGGGTTGTGTGTGATTTCCTTTTATTTATTCTCCACGAGGATGAATAATAGAACTTGAGGGTGTCAGCAGAATCGCCGGGCCAAGGGGGCCATGTGGGAGAAAGAAGAGTTAATGAAGGAGGCGGAGGAGAAGGAGGAGGAGGAGGAGGTGGGTGTTACACAGAGTCGGGGGAGGAGGACGAGGGATGTTCTGCAGGTGGAAAGCAGCAGGATGGATTAAGGAGAGGATTTGATGTGTGTGTGACCTTCCAAGAGGCCGTATGCTCTTATTTTGTCCAAATGTTTGAGCTGCATCCTAAATCAGCCGTACGTCAGACATCGTGGTCGGTACGAGTTACAGAAGCTGGAGGCTGAGTCGAGCAAAGGTCACGTCTTCCTGACTGACTTATCTGAACAACCACACCTTTAGTCATCTGGACTGGAATAAGAGAAGAGAGGGATGTTGAGGCCCGTCAGCCTCCTCTGTGCTCCGACTCCTGCAGACGTTCTTTGCGTTGTTCCATAAAAGTAAAACAGCTGAGTTACATTTTCCAGACGGCCAATTATTGGAGCAAAAGTTGGAGATGTAAACGTACAAGACAGACAAAGTATTAACCTGCAGGAAGGAGTGTGAGAAACAGCAGACTGAATACTGATGCTGAGGACTGAACCCGGTGTGTGTTTTTACTCCAGACTGTTTGCACTGTTTGATTTTCACGCAGTGACTTCGTCGTGCAGCCGTCACTTCTTAATTATGTTTTCCAGTATGTGTGTGTTTGTTTTTGTGTGTGGGTCTGTGTGTGTGTGTGTGTGTGTGAGAGAGAGAATCGAAGTGTGTAGGTGTGCATTGGCTGGCCTTATTGCAGATACTCTACAGAGACCTTGGATGAAAGGTGTGTGTGAGTGAGAAGGTAAACAGACGTCTATATTAGCAGCTGAATGTGTGACACAGTTTTACTCTCACAGACGGAGACGCCGCTGTACAGTCTGAATACATGTTGAACCTTTAATTTAAGTTTGAGGACTTTATCATTCTTGTACTTTCATTACTTCCTCCTTTGCTCCCGTCGTAAATAACAAAGAGGTCAGGTTTTGGTGGATGGTTTTGTTTTACTGTCGAACCCCCTAAAAAAAGAGCATTTGTAAATATTCTGAAATGTTTCAATTGAGAATAAAACACCTCGATTCTGAATATGTCAGCTTGAGTCTGGTTTTATTCCTGCGATAAAGGAGACGCATGAGAATAAGGATAAACAAAGGAGCAGCGCTGAGTGTGTGTGTGTGTGTGTGTGTGTGTGTGCGTCCAGCCTCATCGCCCCGCCGGACTCTCCGGAGCAGAATATAAATGTGGAGCAGAGGAGCCTCTCAGAATTTCCCCCGAGGCCTCGGACTAAACGCTCTCTTTGCCTCGGCCCATTTTCCTGCTCATGTAAAATACATTCGGGGGTTTTCATGACACGCTGGACTGGATCAACAGAAAGAGGCTGGACGCGTATAACAAGATGACAGCAGCCTCTAGAGGCTTTGTGGTCTGCGTGGATCATAAATCTCCCCCAGCAATCGCAGCTTGTTCAGCTCACGGAGGTCCAGCTGCACGGTAACAAGGCCCGGAGACGAGGGAGAGTTAGCTGACGCTGCCGGTTGTGGAACCGCCGGTTCTGTTAACGCTCTCCAAGTCTGACTGTTTTTAGAAGCAGGTCAGTGATACAGTCTGCAGATGACATTAGCCCTTTTTAGATAGAAAAGGCGGCACGTTTGCTCCAAGGTAAAGGCTGCAATGTGCCGGCCTGTCTTTCTAAAACGGAGGTGTAACATTCCTCCTTTTCCAAAAGCCGCCTCTGAGGTAGGCGTAAACTGACGCGACGTGAAGCTCGAAGTTGGGCTGTGAACAGTGACAACGAATTTGTCTTCAAAATAAGAGCTTTACATTGCACCCCATTGGAGTTTAGAACTGGGTTCTTAGCGGGGGGCTTTTAATTTGAAAGTAGCGACTGTTCGTAGCTTGCTGCTACAACAACAAGCTAACACAACCAAACAGCTACAGAGACCGAGGAGACGCTAGCATCTCCTGGATCTCAGCGGCTGTCCAGTTGTTCATCTTGACGTCCGCGGATCAAATGATGGACTGACTGCTGTGATCAGCGGTGGGTCGCACTACAGTGCAGGTCGTGACACCTCCGCCCACCTCACGCAGAGGCCGGCACATTGCCGCCTCATTTTTAGATAGCAGGTGAGACGGAAAATAAGTGTACCCTCCGAGGCGGAAAATCGACGGACCCAAACAGACCCCCAATTTGCCGGCCTCTGTCTAAAACCGTGGACCGAGCCGCCAAATGGACGGGCAAATTGGCGGCTCGGTGCTCTGTCTAAAAACGCCTACTGATTTACTTGTGATGAAGATAGTGGACTTTGTATTGTGTGGATGAATTAAGAAGAAGGCTGTCGGAGCTGCTCGCTGTTTGAATCTGACAGGAACAACACAGAGGTGCAACTGAGTGAAACGAGCGTGTTTGAGCTGCGTGTAGACAAAATGTTCACGTCGGAAACACCAAATCGTGAGAAGACTGAACACGACTCGCCAGAGAAGTGATTCTGCTTCATTCCCAGCAGAGACTGGACTGTAAACTGTCATGTTTGGTCCGCAAGAACAGCAGAGGTGGGAAGAAACAGAGTACAGATAATAAAGTATGAAGCACCTGAACTTTCTCCTCCTCACATATTCAAAACAGGCTCGCTACTTAAGTTTGATGCATTTGGTGGGAATTATGTATTATTCACACACACGGCAGACGCAGCGAGACGAGACAAATGCGTAAAAGCCGTAAACAGACAGAGAGGGAGACTGGAATGTGGAGAAAAGGTGTGTTAGTGTCTCGTATCTGCAGAGAGTTTCTGATTTTCTCTCTTTGTTGCTGCTCTGGACGCTTTACCAACCCAACATGTGTCTGTTTGACGTCCTGGGAATGAGACTCAACAATCAAACTGTCTTTGTGGTGCGTTCAGGAACAGCTGGGACAAAATCCTACTGATTCTACCTTTAACTTTAACAGTCTTTGAGTTATATGTGGACTTTTGGACATCAGCGCTGTGGCCTTCATGTACAAGAACATCAACGTGAGACTTTCACAGTGTTTGTGTCTTGTTTGGCCTTCAGTATAGATTTTTCCGCACCGTACAGATGCTGTATGAATGTGGCCTTTTTTTCAACCATTGACATGTTTGCAAACCTTCCGCTGAGGTGGAATTCCACAGAGAAAGTTCGTCAAACTCACTGCAATTCGATCGACGCGACAATCAGAAGACAGAAGAAATGAACCCGAGGCGTCTCTCAGACCTTTCGCTGCGTCTCAGTGTCTCTCTCACGATCATTTAAATTCTTTGAACAGCGTGTTTGAGTCCCAGAGCACCGAGTCACAATAATCTTAATTAACCTTCAGATTGGGGAGGCTGTGTTTAACAAGGAGCTGCAGATGATCTAAACGAACATTGTAATTAGATTTAATTACGTCCCTCCTGCAGCGGTGTCATCACTGAACATCTTGCTCAGTTTCTCCCTTTATTCTTTCGCTCTGTTTCTCCGTCCGATTCTGCTCCTTCTTTAGTTTATTCACGTTGTTCCATCAAGCCTGGAAACCTCAACAATCTCTAGTTTCAGGGCTAATCTGATTGGACGCCCTTAAAGAACAACCTGCCTTGCGAAAATAGCTTTTTAAATAGTTTGATTATGATTCTTTTTGGAGATTTTATCAGTGTTTCTGTCGAGGCTTCACTGCTCAATTATTTCTGCCGAACCTAAAGACCAGAGAGAGAAGAGCTGATTAAAGTCGGAGTGTTCAGGAAATGTATCCTGATGAATCTGTGAGTCCGATCCTGATTTACATTTCGACAGTGGGTTACGCTGACGTAGCTCATAAAGCTCCAGAACAAAGCGGTTCTGAAGCCTCATATATCTGAGATAAAGATCTAAAAGAAGAATCCTCACCTGTCTGCGTACTAGGTTGGTTTTTAATAGTTTGTGTACAAGGTTTAAAGACCGGATGTACGTAATTATGCTGCTGAAGATGATCCAGTAACCTGCCGCTCGTGCTCCTGAGCCTCGAGGTGTTCGGCCTCCGGTGGTTTCGGACCAGCATCAGCACGTCATAACGTTCTGGTAGACAGCCGACTGACGGGCCGTCACCTTCAGAGGCTCACTGAGGTGATCGCTCTGATTTAATCGACGTATACAAATTAACTGGTCATCTCTCTCTGGATTTTCTCTCTCACTCGCTCGCTTGGTTATTTTTATTAGTTATTTCTTCTTCAATAAGTCGATTGGGCCCCTGAGGATTAATAAAGCTGCATACATATTTATAGAGGAAGATAAAATGGTCACATTTAATGTTAATTGTCTGCTTTACTCAGTGAGGATTTTATTTATTTTGGCGATCACAATCCTGACGCTGACTTTTAAGATTACAAAACTCAAAATATGGAGAATTTTATGATTTTCTTTGTCAATTATGACGTAAATAAAGATTTTTGAGTTTTTTTTGGACTGTTTGCTGGAGACGAGGAAACAGAGGGAGCTTTTGTTTTGGGCTTTGTGGCGATTTTCACACTTAATCGTGAAAATAATCAGCAATAAAAGTACTTGTTGTTGCAGCTCTGGTGGTTTCCATTCTCCCAAAAAAAAAATGTATCATAAAATACATCTATTGTTTGAGATTATGCTCCAGAAGACTGTCGGTATTGTCAGTTTCTTGCAGGCAGAAAGGCACTGATGATGGTGCTGCTCAGGAGAAAGCTGCACGTTGGGTTTTGATTGACATCTGATTGACATCTGATTGACATGTCACCATGGTAACAGAGGGCTGACAGCTAATAACATGCTAGCAACACGCCGGCGATGAATGCACGTCACTCACCGGCAGCTACACTCAGTATCCAGTCAATCGGCTCCTGCAAAATGGACTTTTCTGAAAAAGCTTCACTTCCATTTGTGTGACGAGTCCCGTCGATCTAATACATGAACGGTCGCCACCAGCGGCTTTTTGAAAAAAAGTGGAGCGCTCTGATAAAAGACGCTGGGAGAAGCACTTTTCCCTTGTCGGCCTCATGCAGCCACATACGCTCGTTCTTTATTTGAAAGAAAACGTTGGTGCTCATAATAAAAAAAACAAAATGTGGACACGGACGCTCAGGGCAGCGTAGCCTCGATCGGCACGGATTGATTGGTTTGTTTAGGTTTCATAAGAGACGCTGATAACGACACACACACACACGGAACATCTCACAACACAGTTTCTCATTAAAAAAAGAGGGCGAACAAATCAATGAGCGTGAACAGATCATGTGTCGATATCTGCATACGATGATGGCTGAGATGACGGCTTGTTGACAGCGGTGTCACTCCGACGGTCTCTGCGGTGCCCTCGGTTCTTATCTGAAGCTTTGCAGCTGTCAGTCGAGGCCTGATGGGCCCCCGAGGACGAGCCGGCCCGGTTCAGAAGCCTCGCACACCAAATGAAAACCTGCAACCTGCCTGTGATTTAGATTCAACAGGCTCCCCGGCTGAACGCTCTCTCTCTCTCTCTCTCTCTGTGTGGTCATTGGTCTAAAATAAATTCATGATAGCCTTTGTTGCATTATTGGAAAGTGTCTCCGTTTCATTTTCCGGTTCATTGGCTTTGTTTGCCGAGTTAATGACTTGTTGTCGACTCTGTTCAAATAAATAGTTTGGAGGTGCGGCTTCCTGAGCTTGTTTCCGAGGGCGTCTGCACCCTGATGACCAATCAGACGGCTCCTGAATCCTCGGATGTCCTTTTGTTGCTTTCGCTCCTCGCCGTCGAGTTTTTTCCATCCCTGCTGTCTTCAGTTTCCTCCAGGTTACGCTCAGCAGCAGGTTCCTGTTGCCTTCAGCCTGTTTACAGCCGGTATCTGTGGCGTTTATCACTGTCTCCAGATCTGCTGCACAGCTTTTATTGCTCAGAGTCCAATTTGGAGTTTTTGGAGTTTCCCTGATGGAAACAGAAAGCGTCCAAAACTTTTCTGCTGAAAGTTACCGTGCAGCATCAAACGCAACATTTTTCAAGTAATTTTGATAAGTCTGAGGTTATCAGTAGCTACACACTGTCTATCTGATGTATCTCTGTGATCAATACGTCCATTCATCCACTCTTCTCCATCTCCTTTCTCATTTTTTTTTTTTTTTTAATCTCATCGCCTCTCTAAACCTACCATCTGCCATCCACTCATTCATCCATCACACTGTCTGTGTCTCTGGAGGAACAGTGTATTTATCCTCACCTTTTCCACACCATCTAATTATCCACACAGTCCAGGGCCCAAAGCAACAGAGCTGTTTGTTAGCGAAAGACAGCCGCAGAATTTGACTGAGTGGGAAGAAAGCTGCTTCCCCGGTACGATAGTAAGAGTTTGAACGGGTCGGGGAAACTCGAGCAGTCAGACAACGAGACGGGCCATCCACATGGAAACACTTTTGCGTGTAAACACTCATGTTGTGCATAATTTTGGCCCATCGTCCACATGGAAAACGCACTTTTTTGAAACATGGTCTCAGGGTAAGAAAATCCGAAAACGCTGCCCTTGAATGATGAAGCCATCGCCAATGGCGGACTACATGCTTGTGTTGGTGCTGCAGAAGATATTGAGCCTTTCAGGGTTACTAGGGCAAAATATTAAGATGCTCTGCCACTACACTAGGCAAAAAAGAATTGTGGAAACTGCATACGCCACATCGTCTTCTTCGGTGGCGGTTCTAGACCAGTTTTAATTGGGGGGCCAGGTTGGGGCCGGCTTTTTTGTTAGGGAGCACATACAACCCGGAAAAAAGGATAAATCCCTCATTCAGACAAAGCAGTGTTTACAATTTCAGCAATTGTGATTGGGTAGTAAACTGCTGAGACACTTTATTTCTGCCTTTCCCTTCAGAACAAAATCATTGCAAGAAATCTGTCATTGTATTATTGATGCAGACTCCCTGTTGGGGGGCCACAGGGGGGTCCAGACTCAGAGTTACGGGGGCACTGGCCCCTGTTGGCCCCCCCCTCAGAACCACCCCTGGTCTTCTTCTTGTTGTGTTCGGTTTCTTCTTCTACTGTCTGTCTGTATACAGCGTGCAAGCTTTATGCGCATGCTCCGCCTCTTCTTCTCCATTTTTGGTGAATTTCAAGCGCCACCTATAGGCCTGGAATATGAACTACAGCGCGTTGAGTCGGTTACAATAGATCCGTTTGGACGCAAACATTCTTGAAACGATGTCGAGGAAGACGGGGGGAAAAAAGATCATTTTGGTTCGTGTAGACATGGTCTCAGTCTTTAGGGAGAGCAAACAAATTCTGACAGAGTGACACCTGAAATAAAGACGGTACGATGCAGGTGAGAGCTTAAACATTTGTTACTTTCATAGTATGAACTTTTACTTTACTTTCGAAACCACAGGGGCCTCAGAGCGCCATCTTGTGGTGGTGTTACTGTAGAACTGGTTGTTTTTCTATGTCTAAATGTGCTAAAGAGTTCACGTAAATACATTATAAAGACAAATATCAAGGTGGAATACATCATCTCAGTGAGGGTCGAGGCATGATCAGGTGGAGACAATAGTATTACGCCGCTGTTAGCTAGCTTGCGTTCCTTTAGGAGCACAATCCGATATCGCTGCGTTGTTGTTGTTCGATAATTAACGTCACATCTTTGCAACTCAACGATAAAAGACCAGAAGTCATGAACATGGGAGAAGCTGTCGTTTGAAACACGTGTGAAATGTGTTGGTGTTTTTGCTACCGAAGGTCCCGTTTCCATGACATGTCACGCGGCTTGAAGCACTTCATGTGGTCAGAAATAGAAATTGCTGCTAATTTGTTTTGATTGGCGGGCGCTGTGGTAACTACTCTGGTGACTCACTCGTTCAGCGTCCGGCCGATCTGCTCCCACAGAGGAGATTCTCTGGCCAAAACAAGCTTCTCTCCTTTTTCCTGTTCACCAGGTTGATGGATGACGAGTCGCAGCCTGTCTGATGACTGTCTGGCTGTCTGGCGAAGAGACACGCTGACGACCTCAGCAGCTTTCTGAAAAAGTTTTAAACAAGAAGCACTCAGAGCGGCTACAACAAACTGCGACTCTCTTTCCTAAAAATGCTGCCGTCTGCACTCTGTCTTTATTGGGAACAACCTAAGAAAAGACACTGGCGCTCAGACAAACACGTGTGGACTAAATAACACACGAACAGCACAATTATATCTTCCATCTCGTGAGTTTGAATCTCTGAAGCGCTGCTGAGGTCACCGGATCAATGGAGTTCATCTTCGTGTGAACATGAAGGTCAATTTTAAAAACAAAATATCAATGCAGCCAAACTGAGGGAGCAGAAATCTGCACGCTGTCGATCTTCATCAGGTTTTTTTTCTTTTGTGATGGCGCAAATCACTCTGCACACACGTGTGAACTCAATCTGCATCAAGCTCGTATCAATACTGAACCAATCAGCAGGGCGATGATTAACATCCAGGCTACACCTGTGGTTGACTGTCAGAGGACGAAGATGTTCTTCATCAGAGGGATTCATCAGGGAAAACACAGAGCAGCAAACACGTTAATAAGACGGAACAGACCCTGACTTATTTTCCCGATAGTGACCGCTGTTCTATACATTATCTCGCTTATTACGCGGTTACTTGCCAACACAAAAAGAACTTGACAGTGTGTCTTTTTACAATTTATCTGTTACCGTTCATAGTGTTTTTCAGCAGAGAAATAAAGTTCGCCAAACTGACGCCGTTTCACTTCTCCCTCTTCGCTGCTTTCCTCTCTTTTTCTTTCCTTGACTGGTGACAACAACTCAGCCTTTTGCCAAGAGTTGAAATCACCGTATTCACAAATATTTAAGTTAATGTGAAACTCATCCATACTAGTGGCCTAGCAGAACGTTTTTTTCAATATGAAGTAGACTACAGATGAGCTGACGTCGCTTAGCAACCAAGACGCTGGGCTGAAAAGTGCCCGAACTACTTGCTGAGCAAAGATTTTAGTGTGCTACAAAATACGTGAATCAGAGGCAAAAAGACCACTTTCCTTGACGACGGTCAAATATGCTTAGCAACGGTCAATTATACGAAAATAATTGAGAAGCATTAAGAGGAGCCGTGTTATAAAGAAGAATAAGAGCCTGCTGCTATTTATGAAGTTAGTGATCATAATAACTGCAGCAGCTGCTCGTCCACTCGCAGATCGAAGACATTTTAGAGCGAGGAAGTCTTTATTTAATTTCCTTTGTGCAAGATTTATTGGATCCTGGTCGGTAGTTTATCGTTCAAGGACCTTCAGAGGTGACTGCCAGGAGGTTGTGCTCCCTGACACGAGTGCTGTGTCTCAATTCAGGATCTGCATCCTTCAGAGGAGCATTTGAAGGCCAATTATGTCACAATGCCGTGCGAAGGCTCCTCCAATGCAGCCCACAAATGCTCCTTCTTTTCCCCCTTTTTGGAGGATGCACCGCTACTCCTTCGTGGCCTCACGTATCCCAACATTCTTTGCACGTCCCAAAAAGAAGAAAGAAAGATAGAAAATGGCGACATCTCGTGACGTAGATCGTCACGTTCGCGGGCCTGGGCGGCAGAAATCGTGATGTATGGGTAAAACATCTGGTGATGCAACCAGGAAATGCTCCGAAGGCTAGACCGTCACATTTAACAGCTGACGTGGTTAACAAGGTCTCTCTGAAGGACTCGCCTTCAAAGACCACAAAGGCCGAGTCCTTCGAAGGATGCAGACCCTGAATTGAGACACAGCGAGTACGAACACTTCTGCTTCCACAACCTGCAGATTCCAGTCGGACACAAGACGATCAATCATCGCCGATCGGAATTAAAGGAGCGTTTTAAAATCGGTAGAACAAGAAGTAAAAGTATTTTTTTTTGTCTGAGAGGAGGGATGAAGAGAAAGGGCAGCCTTAATGAGAAATGTGGCGTCAACACATCTTTTATAAGTGACAGGTGACCCGTCATCTCCTGCTGCAGCGCTTCATCTCAAGGACCACATTTAATTAGTCAACTGTACACGCGTGGTTTTAAAAAATGATCCGCAGCATCTTTAAATGTTTTTTTAAATCCTCTCATTTATCTTCCGTGACGCCGCGGGGGGTTTGTGAATCCTCTCCGTCCTTATCTTCACGCTTCCACCTGAAGTCATTTGGTGAGAAAAGATGAAATTACTTGTTTAACATGAAGTGCGGCGGCTCGACTGTCTGATAGCTCCATTCTCTCCTGATTCTCTCCTGAAGGATTAGCTCTGCCGCCGGGACTGCGAGGCTAATTTGACAGATAAAAAGGTGGAGATGTTAACATGCAAATGTAACACAAAGGCTGTGTGTGTGTGTGTGTGTGTGTGTGAGTGACAGGCAGCCGCGGTGCACCATAATTGATTGATGTACGAGCTAGCTTGTTAGCATCCTGAGCGGAGCCTAATTTGGCGTCCGTGCCATCAAGCTGCAGATGACTTATAACCAGGAGATGAGCGACTTTAACGTCAGTTTATCTTTGTCAGCACAGATATTCACACAAATGAAGAAGAGACAGTAAAGAAACGTGACCGTAAAGAGTCAAACACAATCATTTAAGCTAGGTTTTGTATTGGTGAGTTCTGTTTATACCTTAAAACTGTAACGTTAGTCTGCCTGTAACTGTGACGGAGCTGCGCTAACACACAGAAACTAACAACGATGTGACAGATTCATTCATCGAGTAAAAACTATGATATATTACTTTATATGTTAATATTCCCAAAAACAGTTCTCTCTCCGTCTTCTGTCTTCACTTTACAGATTTGTGGTGAGTTAAATACTGTGAAAATTTGCAGCTGTTATGATTCAGTCTTTTTGTCATGTTTTCTGTTTTATTTTGAATCCATGTCCTTTTGTGTCTCTTCTGTCATGTTCCTGGGTTTTATTGTTTCATTTGCCCATTTATTTTGAAACAATAAACTAACTGAACTCAATTCAGGGTCTGCATCCTTCGAAGGACCCGGTCTTTGCGGTCTTCGAAGGAGAGTACTTCGGAGAGACCTTGCTAACCACATCAGCCGTTGTTAAATGGGGGTGCAACGATTCATTTTAACAACAATTCGATTGGTATCACGATTTGTGGTTGCCGATATGATTTCAGGACGATCTTGGTTCATTTAAAACGATACAATCCAATACAATTCAGTGACTTGAAATCGATTCAGGAACTTTTTTGCCAAAAATTCAACCAGTGTGACTGTGAAATAAATACCTGGACACTGGACAGTTCAGGTGAAGTTTCCTAGATCCCTGTTGTTTCTTGTAAGGGAATCAGGTTTAAATTACTTATGGATATAAACAAGTCAACAACAATTAATGGCAAATGTATTAAACTTTTATTTGAAAGAAGTGCAACCAGGAGGTTAACCTTTTCTGCTCTCATTTTCAATATAAAAAGAGTACAGTAACAGGTTGAATTAACAGTAGGTTTACCTGCTACTTCTGCTGTTGTTTACAACATAAAAAGAGTACAATAGTAATACTAAAAACGGAGTGCAATCGACATTCTGCAGAGCTGACGTTACTTTGCGCTGCTGCTGCTGCAGTAACGCTGCAAGAGGTGCCTGGACGGTTGGCGTTGTGTGAAATCCCATGTAGTAGGTTGTTGGAGAGATTAGTCGTGTTGCCATGTTATTTTTCTATGCTTTTACATTTTCTACAAACAGCGAGCGACTTAATTAGAAGGATGCAGACCCTGAATTGAGACCCTGTTGCTGTGTCTCAATTCAGGGTCTGCATCCTTCAGAGGAGCATTTGAAGGCCAATAATGTCACAATGCAGCGCGAAGGCTGTCCCAATCTTTTCCCTGTTTTTGGAGGATGCACCACTACGATCCTTCGCGGCCTCACATATTCCAAGATTCTTTGCGCGCCTGAAAAAGAAGAATGAAAGAGAGAAAATGGCGACATCGCGTGGCGTAGATCGTCACTTTCACGGGCCTGGGCGGCAGAAATCGTGACGTAAGGGTAAAACATCTGGTGACGCAACCAGGAAATGCTCCAAAGACTAGACCGTCACATTTAACAACGGCTGACGAGGTTAACAAGGTCTCTCTGAAGGACTCGCCTTCGAAGACCACAAAGGCCGAGTCCTTCAGAGGATGCAGACCCTGAACACACAGCATGTGTCTCTCCTTACACCTCAGTTTCTCTTGTGTCTTTCCCTCTCTCTGTTTCTCCTCTCGTTACCTCACCTGTCCTCTTCATCCTCCCTCACCTCACCTGTTCCTCACCCTGTCGTCAGTGTGTCTGTCTATAGTCTTTGTCCTCCTTCTGTTCTTTGTCACTTCGTTCTGTGATATCGTCCGTGTTCCTGGTTTCTCCCGTCTTGGTCGGTCTCCCTTTTGGTATGTTTTTGGTTTTTGGTTTTTATTGTTTTGATTTAAACTTTTATTTTCTTTTTTGCAGTTTGTTTGAGCTCTTAGGTTCTACTTTATTTTTGTCTTCACAAATCATTTTGTTTTTTTCTAACTCTCCTGGTTTTTGTACTTTTTCAGTTTGATAAAATAAAGCTCGGCTGTTGTTTCCCCCATTCCTGCCTCCTGTGTGTCTTTGTGTCTGCATTTGGGTCCTAAAGCATAACCTCACCATAACAGCAACCAGTATCGGATAAATCAAATGGAATCAACATTATTTATTTAGCCTAAAATCACAATCACATCACCTTCAGTGGGCGTTACGATCGGTACAGTGACCGACATCCTCGGTCTCTTAAACCCTCGAAAAACTCGCCATAGTGAGGAAAAAAAGATGGAGAAGGAAACACTTGAATTAGCTTCACTTAACCACACACACACACACACACACACACACACACAGCTGTCCATCACATCTGTCCACTCCAGCAGAGGGAAAAAACCCAAATCACAGAGGTAACTCTCGTGGTGCTACGGTCCTGTCCGACGTGTGGTGGATTATTAGCATAGCATGTAAACAGATCAATCAAAGTGTCAGCGGGAAGAAGGCCTCGAACGCCCTGGAGGCTCAAACACCCGGAGAGAGAGAGAGAGGGAGAGAGGGGGCGGGGCTTACACTGAAGGTATTCCTTTTGCATTTTAATAGATTTATTACACCATAAAAACAAGTTAAAACTATAAATACTTTGTGTGTTTGTGTGTGGGTACAATATCAAATTGTGTTTCCCTCTGAGGCTCTAAACAAGCCACAGTAATCATTTCCCTCGTGGCTGTAAAGACATAAAGACATAAAATATATAGCATCTGGTCTTATTGGTCGTGTTGTTATTGTTCACATACAAACTCAGATTTTTTTAATACTCCCACTTGTACAAGCCAATGACACACACACACACTTAAACACTTAAACACATGAAAAACTCACCATCTGGACTCAGTGCTCGTGTGGTCACTTTACACCCACACACACCTACACACACCTCAACACACACCTCAACACACACACCGCTGGGAGGATCCCCCACACAGCGAGTTAAACGTTAATGTAAAAGAGAAAAAGTAATCCAACCTGAAAAGCTGCATTTTTCCATAATGATATCATCCTTTTGGGTACAATTACTCTAATTATAGGGAATTTATTTCTGTGTCGGTTTCATCAGTAAACATCGTCCTCATCACAGTCTGATCCAGTCAAAGGAAAAGTTCTGCGTTTCATTTGTTCATGTTCAAGTAGTCGGAACCAGAAGTCGAATATCTTCTCATGTGGACTGTTCCGCTGTTCTGCCTCCGTCAAAAGTTAAATCTTTCAGCACCTCTAAAGTTCACAGATGAACACGTTATAACTCTGTGTACATTCTCAGGGAGTCGTGTGTGTTTATTTGTTGCGTTAACTCTGCATAAAACCAGTCGAGCGTGCAGGTTTGAGGCGTATTTCAGCTGCGCGATGCTTCACTCGACACAGTGTAGGTTCCTCTCTGGTGTATTAGTATGAAGCGGGGATGATAACACGATGCCTGCGAGCACATCTTCGCCCGCTGTGAGACATATGAGCACCTTAAACATAGTCTGTCTCCTGTGTCGCCTATTGAATGTATAATATTCACAGTGTTTCCCACACGTAGACTATATGAGCATATTCGACGGTTCATTTCAGCATTTTCCATTTTTGTTATTCAGCTGAGAGAACAAGAACTCCCGTCTACTGTCAACCACAGGAAGACGCTCTCTTATAAATGTACACCTGCTTCTACCTTCTACCGTTGTTTTGTACAAACCTGTAACTGCACCTGGTTTTTCAGAAACACAAGGTGTGTGTTTTGTCCGACTTTATAAAACTTACCCAGAGATTCCACCAGATACCTGTCCGCTTTATCAAGGTGTTTCCCTGGTGTCCCCCTGTCAATCTAACTCCCTCACTTGCGGGATGGAGGCTGTTTTCTGGGGGAAAGTTCACTAAAGGGCTGACCGTCGCAGTGATTTATTTTCATCACAAACACTCGGTGAGTTAAAGTTTTTTGCTGGTGACAGACGCTGTTATTCGGGCAGAGGAAGAGTCAGTAGGACGGGCGGGAGGACGGACACTTCTCCACGTATATCTGCGGTATTTTTTTCCTCATATAAGTTGCCAACGACTGTTACAGTCACTACGTTACTTTTGTTTGGTCATGTAACGTTGCTTTGTGGGACATTTCTCTGTATTAAGTTGAGTGAAGGACCCGTGTAGTTAACGAGGATCCGATCAACACACCCCCTGATACGCGAAGCCGGCTTATTCATTCACACTTGTTCGGTTCGTCCCTGATACTACCTCCAGAGGCGGATCAGGGCCGGAGCGAATTTCACTCCTCGCCGCCTCCGAGAGATTCACACTGAGTTGGAGGTGGCGTGGCAGAGAAATAACACAGCGGACACGTATCTGGTGGAACTGCGGGGTTACTGCTGTCAAAGAAAACAGATTACATTGCTGGTAGAGAGAATCAGACCCACATTGTTGGCTCAAAAAAACAGACATGAGTTTGGGTCCTGTGTGTTACGTACATTTTTTAACTGAACCCTTTCCTTGTCCAAAAAGTCATAATGTGTGAAACATTCAGTCTAAACCAGATGTTGCATATTGAAATCTCGACTGTGGAGCCCTGCACGTGTAGAATTGTGGCTTTGGAGGTAGATAGAGTGTCACAATATGAAGTTTCGGATACTGACCAAGCTGCCATATTTAAGAATATACTGTCAGCGACGTCACCCACACAGCGGAAAGCGAGCGACACTTCCTGATAGTATTCAGGGAGTTTGTGCGGCTGTAATGTTTCCGTCTGGATGTCTAGTAGTTAGTTGAGTTGTACACAAAAACAGAGCAGCTGGGTAAAGGTGAGAGCTTTTGTCATAATTTGATTGTGTTGTTTGTTATCACCAACTTTAATCACTTCTAGTCTTTTTAATCAAATGTGTGATTTCTTTTTAAGCCAGAGCCAAAAGAAGTCCGCACACAAACAAGCTTTTATTGTGGTTTGATTAACATGCATCCTTAAACTGATTGGTCTGATTGAAATAATCGAGTACCGTCCTTGGAGCGACTGTTTTAATATTTGAGTATTTGTGCGCGGCAGCTTCGAACGGAACAAATAAGTGAATGTTTTGTGTCCCCGTCGAGCCGCAGAGCTGCTTCTCATCCAGCTATTAGACTCTAAAGTAGTTTGTCTGATTAGTCGAGTGTTTACCAGCCCGGTCCTGATTCCTGACAGAGCCACAGGATCCGTCCACATATCCATTTTAATTAACACTTCATCACAATTAGCTTTGTGATCAGCACCGCAGTGGGCTGGAGGTGAACACTCACACACACGCAGAAACAACCATGCACACACTTCTGTCAATGACTGAAGAGCCCACAGAGGCTGTGTTAGAATATTTTCATCGAGGTGCCCCGGAGCAGAAACATGAAAACATAATGGAGGTCGGCTGACCTCTCTGCACTCCACAAAAACTGATGTGTAGCCTCCGCGCTGCGCAGAGAAAGAGTCGCTCTGCACTCAGTTTGAACCCGTCGAGCAATTTTGAAAAGATGTGAGATGAGCAGCGGACAGCAGAGGTGTGAGAGAACAGAAAGACTCACATTAAAAAACATAAAACAACATCGCTGTGTTTGTGAGATGTGTGACGAACACGTGGTCGAGCCTGGAGATGTGACCGGTGTCTCAATGCTGCGGAGCAACATCTGCTCTCAAAGACAGAGCAGAGCACATATAATGGAAGGTTTTTCTGGAAGGTTTTCATATCATCGCAATGAAGATATGATTACCTTGTTTGGGAGGTTATGTGATCTTTGTAAATCCATCTTGACAGGATACAAATGTTGGTGGTTCGGGTCAGAGCAGTGGGTATTTTTAAGGACACATTTCCTTCCATATTTGTGGCAGCAAAACCACAAAAATGAGGGTTTGTTTTTTTAAGGAAGAGGACCCGTTGAAGTCGGACTGTCTCTGTCCGCGATCGTCGTGAACACAACAGGTATTTTAAGCCAAACCTGTTACGACCTCCCAACAGGAGACTCTAAAGCAGCCACAGATTCGGGGGTGGACTGAAAGAGTTTATTGTACAAAAACTGTTTCAGTCCACCCCCTCTAAAGCAGACTCTAAAGCAGCCACAGACTGCTTTAGAGTCTGCTTTAGAGGGGGTGGACTGAAAGAGTTTATTGTACAAAAACTGTTTCAGTCCACCCCCTCTAAAGCAGACTCTAAAGCAGCCACAGACTGCTTTAGAGTCTGCTTTAGAGGGGGTGGACTGAAAGAGTTTATTGTACAAAAACTGTTTCAGTCCACCCCCTCTAAAGCAGACTCTAAAGCAGCCACAGACTGCTTTAGAGTCTGCTTTAGAGGGGGTGGACTGAAAGAGTTTATTGTACAAAAACTGTTTCAGGAGGTTGAGGGGAAATGGAAGGGAGTGAAGTCCAGGCTGGGGAGGGCAGGAGAGGTCCATGTGGAGATGAAAGGTGAAGGTGCTGGTGTGGCACAAAAAAGCGACAGTAAGTCAGTAGAGCCAAGGGTTCGCATCCTCTGACGGACTCGGCCTTTGCGGTCTTTGAAGGCGAGTCCTTCAGAGAGACCTTGTTAACCTCGTCAGCCGTTAAATGGGACGGTCTAGCCTTTGGAGCATTTCCTGGTTGCGTCAGCAGATGTTTTACCCTTACATCACGATTTCTGCCATCCAGGCCCGCAAAAGTGACAAACAACGCCACGCGATGTTGGCATTTTTTCTCGCTTTGTTCTTATTCGGGCATGCAAAGAATTTTGGGATATGTGAGGCCATGAAGGATAGTTGTAAGGAGTGGGGAAGGGGGAGGAACTGAGAAGTGGTAAAACCTTAAAAGGTTTTAAAACAGAGTTCTTAAAATGGAAGCTGCATTTGTTAAACTAGTCCATTCATAATTAAGCGAGCCTATTGTGCCAGCCAGACCGGATACAGGGGCGGCTCGGAGGTGGCGGCGGAGCTCTGCCATCTCTCCTCAGGGACTTTAGGTATCTCAGCTGCTCCATCTAGTCAGCGCCCCGGAGGTCACCTGGAAAGTACAAACACACAGCCAATCAGGGGTCCACACACCTCGCGGACTACAGCTTCACCGGCACCAACACACACCAGAGCGCTACTATGGCCCAAAGGGAAACTTACCCGCCAGGCAGAGCGCTATGCTCTGCCGCTGCGTGTACGTCGAGTAGTAACGCTCTGGGTTTCTCTCGTGTGCGGCCGGTGCTCGCGCTGTCCCGCCGTCTACAGCCTCTCAGAGCCCTCAGACCAGGTCTGGTTCCCTCATGGAGACCCGGCGCCTCGCTGGTGTGCTCACTCGCCCCTTGACGTCAGTGTCACTCTCTCGTCCACTCGGCTTTCTCCATCAACCAGGCTTCTTATTTTCCGTCGTGCCGCTCTGCGTTCTCTGGCGTCTTTCGTGTCACTTTTTCTGTGTCCCTGGTCTGTGTCTCTACCCCTGTTTAGTGGGTTGGTGGCTGTTAAATAGGGGACAAAATGGAACCTCACAGGCGCAACTGCTCAACAATCAAAACGGTGCGTTCACAGGCAGTACTAAAAACAAAACCCAAACACATGCAGTAAAAGTCAACACAATAAATACAATTATTAAAAACAAATGAAATCATGCAATCATAAAACTCAATATATAAAAACCCAATAAAACATAATAAAAAGCACAACTAAGATAAACAGTCTTACTGCCTGTGACATAGTAGCCGTGCATCCTCCAAAAACAGGGAAAAGAAGGAGCATTTGGAGGAGCCTTCAGATTGGGACAGCCTTCGCGCAACGTTGTGACGTAATCAGCCTTTAAATGCTCCTCTGAAGGATGCAGACCCTGAATTCAGACACGGCCATCATTATCATCTCACCTTCTCTCAGTCGATCACCAGCTGAAACGACGATGAGCAGTTTAAAATCTGGAGGAATATCAGGCCGTGCGTCATTAGCTAACGTTAGCATTCAGCTGCTTCCCATCCTGAGACTGATGTCAGAGGAAGATGGCTGTGGTGTGAATATCATCCATGACGCGTCCTCAAGAGGTCAACATAGAAGCTGCTCTTAATTTGCTCTCCTAATGTTGATGTAATTGCTTGAAGTTGGTGATCAACAGATGGAATCGTCCGATCTCCAGCCGTCAGTGTTTGAGAGATTCTGTCTTGTTTTCTTCCCAGATGGTTCTGTGCACCAAATGTTGTTCAGCGGCCTTGTAGGTAGTTAAAGATCGACAGGTAATTAATTTTCAGACGCTCGTCGCTGTGACCAGAATACTTGAGAGGATTGATTGAAGTCTTGATCCACACATCAATCCGGCATCAGACCCGCGTTTGACTTCTGTTTTTCCCTCGATACAGCAAAGAGAAAGTGTAAGAACATCATGCCCTCCAGTTCCTATATGAACTCAAACATGCTGTCATTGCTGAAGCTTGCTTGATGCTCTGCTGAATTAACATGCAATGATTTTTATTTTCTGAAACTGGCATTTTAAAGTAATATTAATGTGACTGTTCAGGACCTGCAGACACTGAAGAACGTCTTGTTTACATGTTTTCTCAGCTGTGTACATTTTTCTAATCACTGGCTCGGCCCGTGTTTACCCGACGCTTCAAACCGCAATCATTCATTGTTAATTCATGAAAGCCTCGCATCCACCCGAACGCAATCTTAACCACAAGATTTACACAACAAAAAACAGACCACTACAATCAGACTCCATTCAGACCCAAGTGTTCATTAGCGCCATCCAATCAGAGCGCGGCGAGCTGACACTGATATAAGAGACGGCTCGGAGAGGAAAGAGGCCGATTGAACAGATGTGCTTCAGTTTTCTTTATGTAAGTAAATAAACATGTTAAATTAGCAACGTGACAACAAAACAACACGTTCAATAGAAGCCTGAGGATTTTGTTCAGTCCCTGCTCACTCATTCCTCCCATGCTCATAGGATTTCAACATGTAATTAAAGAGAAAGTGACCAATATTTGAAGGTAAAACACTAACTACTGCTCAGCTCAATGTGCCTGAGTTTATATCGCATTCATGTGATCAGAATAATTGGAAAAATTTGAAACTGGGAGCTGGGAGAAGTCAGAAAACCAGCTCAGAGATGCAGCGTATAACTCGGCAACTTTGTAGCCATATCAATCATGAATGTAGGTATTATATATGTCTTCATTGCTCACTTCTAATTTGTAATATGGTTTTAAGTTGTAAGTGTTTCTGTCCATGTTACTCCAGAAGGTCTGGACACAAGTTTCATATTCCTCAGTGATGACTGGAGGTGAGATTGTAAGTTTCTGTCAACTCTAGCATGCTAGCTAACGTTAGCTTCAACGTAAGATTTCGAATCGTACGTATCAAATGTGTTTCCTATTACCAGAGCGACCCGTTCTGTTAGGCCTGGATCTGTAACACACATACACACTCCCTGTATGAGTTGCACCAAAGAAAAAATAGTATACAAAGATGCCAAAGTAAAATATAGTCGTACAAAATGTGCCAAAAGAAAAAACATGTCAGGCTGAATCATTAGCGTGTCTTCACCCTTCGCTCTGGGTCGGTTGCCAGCTACCACGACACTTAGAAATCAGGAGATTAATGGGAGAAATGACCAATCAGGAGCACAGAAAGGCTAAAAAATATAGAAACTGAGTGTTGGCAGGTTTATTGTTATTTCTCTTTACTGTGGACAGATGCAGGCTAGCTGTTTCCCCCTGCTTCCAGTCTTTATGCTAAGCTAGCAGGCAACAAAGCTAGCAGGCAAAGGTCTACGGTTGTTTGACTGATAGTATGTTATTACATATGTTTATTATATGCATTAAATGTACTTTTTCATGACATATATCAACATTACAAACACATTTAGAGTGACAAAGTATTGTTATTTATTTTTAACCCACCTCTGTTGGGTCACCACAGTCTGCAAGACGCTTTCATAACAAGATAGATTTGATGTGGAGTATCACTTTAACAATTGTCCCTAGCTGTGTTTACATGCAGCCATTCAGCCCTGCAGTAATTGAAATGCTAAGAGGACACACACACACACACACACACACACACACACACACACACAACACACACACACACACACACTGAAACATTGATGGAACTGAGAGTGGAGGCGATACATCTCACACATACACATACAAGAAGTCTATTACACTGTCTGCCTGCAATTAGAGTCAAGGTGATGGAGTGTACACACACACACACACACACACACACACACACTCTCACACACACACACACACATGCACACACACACACACACACACACACACACACACACACACTCTCACACACACACACACACACACACACTCTCACACACACACACACACACACACACACACACATGCACACACACACACACACACACACACACACTGATCAGTCTATTTGTCAGTGAGTTAGTTAACCTCATTGGCTTTGCTGAGGAGAACTCTCCACGGTCCCTTCTCAATCAACAAGTATTGATCCGTTTGTGTGTGTGTGTGTGTGTGTCTGTGTGCATACATGACATTGCTACAGTGGCGTTTGTGTGTGTGTGTGACATCTACGCATGGATGAGACGAGAGTGTCTAGCTGTACAAGTGTGTGCGTGCTTTTAGTCGGAGTCGTGTTCTGGCTTTAAAGCATCAACAATCAATAACTTTCTGATAACAATGAATCAATTAATTAATCTGAACAATTACCTCAGATTATTCTTACCATCTTCGCAGCTCCAATGAGCTTCTGTGATGAAGTACATTTACTCAGGTACTGTGTTTAAGACACAGTTTCAGGTACTTGTACTCGAGTATTTCCATTTGTTGCGACTTAGTGCTGCATTCTGGAGGCAAAGATTTTACTTTCCACTGCACAAAAGTTACTTTTTGCAGATATCGTGCTTCATCAGAGCCAAAGTACATCCATTTGTTAACACTGGTCAAGCTATAGTTCATTTAATATCATATGCAAAGTATCTTTAACACATGTACTATGGTTACAGGTGACCTTCACTTAAAATAACAATAATAATGATATATTTTAATACAGTTTTACAGCCTGACTGATACGTGTTGTTTGTAATGAAGCCTCAGATGTTGAAATTAAACACTTTTGACAAAGAAAAGTTACCACAGGTCGGATATTTTAAACTTTATTGTCTAAAAAGACCACAAACTTGTGACTTTAATAATTGTTAGTTACTCCCAAGCATCTTTCTCAACATTATAATCTCTTCAGAAAAATCAGGTTTTAGTCTCCTCGGCAGCTGCTCTCAGTGAACAAGCGGTGATGTACCTGCTCCGATCACGATGTAAATGTGTAAACTCTCTGCACGCTGAAGGCCAAACGTGAAGAAAAGCAAGAAACACATTTTTTGAGTCGATGCTTTTATATCCGATTAGTTCTCGACATTTTAAAATCACCTGTGATCGTGTCGGACACTTTTTACAATCAGTCGCAGCAGCGCGCCACACACTGGCAGCGGGGGGCGGGGTTTTCCTGCGAGAAGTCGTCATGGCAACAACTAGTTCTTGATGTCACTCACATTTTCTTGCCTGTTTGTCAGTTTGCCACCTACTTATTCTCGACTCTCACACCCACCTGCCCACCTGTTCCAGATCCCCTAATTATTCCACCAGCATACAGACGGTCCGATGTTTCCTCCGGCTCGTTTTTATTTATTTTTTTCCCGTTTATGTTTGCAGCCGTTTGGACAGACTTCCTGCAGACGAACCCTGTTTTTGTTGAATTCTACTTCCTGCAGAAGGTGTTTTAGAAACACAGAAATCTGGTTTAAGGATGGAAATCATTTTAAAAAGCGGATAAAAGCTGGTAAACTTTCATCTTTACCTCGTGAGGGATGCACAGTGTGATGCTGCAGCCGAGTGTTCAACTGTAAACATACTTAATAAGATTGATTTTAGTCTAATGAGCGTGTACATTAAGGACGCACTCAGTCTAAATGCTAAATACTCTCAGGTTGATCATACGTGCCGACATGAGGGAGTGAAAAAGGAGATTTTTCTGTATTATCAGCAAATAACTCAGCTTTAACCCAACATGAGCTACAGCGCAGAAACATAGAATTCAGACAAATACGCTGAAGAGAAAACACTTTTATTTAGTCTTAAATCTCACAGTAGAACAATAGATGTGCAAAAGATCCTGTCAGGCTGAATCATGTACCTGTCTTTCCCTCTGGTGGGTTGCCAGGTACCACGACACATATCCTACAAAGAGACTGAGAAACACCTGTTTGGTTTGTATCGCTTAGAAATCAGCAGATTAATAAGAGAAATAACCGACGAGGAGTTTAGTGAGTGTTGACAGGTTTGTTTGTTCGCTGTTATTTAGATGCGGGCTAGCTTCCAGTCTTTATGCTAAGCTAGCAGGCAACAGAATCTGATGTATTTGCTTTTCCAAAGCAACAGTACGAGTTATTTAGTGGATGATGAAGTGTGGACAGAAAAGGCTCATCAGCTCCGGCTCTGTATTTAACAGGCTGATACAGAACTTCTCATCTTAACTGTTCTATTAAGTGTTTAATCTGAACGTGACTCTCGTGTCTGTGGTGCCGTTTAGCATGAAAACCAGGAGGGAATTGAACCTGCTGCCGTTCAGTCAGTGTGTCATCGATTGTGAGTGTGTGTTCAAACCTAAAGCTCTGAGCAGGTGTGAGTGTGTGATTACTGTCATTAATGCCGATGCTAATTGCTAGCAGAGAGAATAATGAAGTAGTTTGCTTGTGTGTGTGTGTGTGCATGTGTGTGTGTGTGTGTGTGTGTAGCCATCATTTTGCTGTCGTTGGCACTGATGCTAATTGCCAGAACGCAGAATAATGAAGTACTTCTGGTGTGTGTGTGCATGTGTTTGAGTGTGTGTGTACATTCCTTCATCCATTCATGGGCAAGCACTTGTGTAACAATGTGTATCCACTGTTGTGTGTGTGTGTCAGTGTGTGTGCGCCATCAGTCACTGTCCTGTCGTTAGCACTGGTGCTAATTGCTAGCAGACAGTGTAATGGAGTGGTCCCCGGGGACCATTCAACAACCTCAGACTTCAATACAGCCAACACACACACACACTGCTGACACTGATTGTGTGTGTGTGTGTGTGTGTGTGTGTGTGTGTGTCCTGATGGGAGGATTAATGAAGGAAGCGGGTGAATTATGTTTGTGTGTGCGAGGGGGAGAGGGAGACTGGAAGGATTAATGACAGCATTGTGTGTGTGTGTGTGTGTGTGTGTGTGTGTTTGTGTGCGTGTGTGTGTGTGTGTGTGTGTGTGTGTTTGTGTGTGTGTGTGTGTGTGTGTGTGTTCCTTCAGTACAAACAGATTCCAGTAGTCCAGTAAAGATATTTATTTTGTCTTCAGTGGAGAGAATAGCTGCTAATAAAGCCTTTATTTTCCATAGATCCTTCACAATAAAAGCCCTCTGTTATTCAGTTATTTAAAAGCTTTTACTTTGAAGCAGCGGTATCGGGAAATATTGGTGTTTTCCACCAGATGTAACTGAACACAAGACTCTCGTGACAAGCTGTCAAAGTGAAAGGAAGCAGAAGTCTGAAGCTTCAGGACTTCCTGCAAGTTTTCCTGCACCGACACGAGTCTCTCAATCACAGGCTCGTTTGAGCGGTCATCACGTTTTTTGTCCGCTAGCGTGAGACGTCACCTCGTCCTACTCGCTCGGCTGGACTCGACATGGTTACGCGGGGTAATGGAAATGCAAATCAGCGTTTGTCTCCATTCGATGTGGCCAAAGGTGACATGAGACGGCCCCCAGAGAGAGTGTTGGATAATTTATTTGTAATTGTAAAAGTTTGTCACAGCAGCAGTTTCACATGTTTACTTCCTGTCCTTCCTCCAGGTGTCAACACCGTCCTGATGGAGGTTTGAGACCTGACGGGAGGGTTCAGAACACGACTGGAGGAAAAAACGTTCATGTGTCTGAATGTGAATGAAACTGATTAAAGGGATATTCCGGTGTGAAATTTAATCCATGGTCTAACACACCGTGAAACTGTGTTAGAGTTTTACCAACCTCAGAAACGACCGCACGACAACAACACACTGCAGTAAATGGATCCAAATATAAACCGCCACCAAAAAGCCACAAATAATGCTCAGAACAGCACCAAACTTCAGCAACAGTACAAATAGGGTCTCAGCACATAGTCCGGGGCATCTAACCTCCGCTAGCTTAGCTGGATTTCTACTGAAAAGCTGACTAAATTTACCACTCTTCTGCAGCAGCTTCCTGTTGACGGGAAGTCCCGACGAGTCGATTACCGAGTGCAGTAGAGTTCCGCGGCTCATGGATGAAAATGTATGATTATGACTCCATGGAAAAGCAATCAAAGTTCATATGTGTCTTACCTGCCAGTTTATAACAGTTATTATCGAGAGCGGACAGGGAAAAGAACAGAACTGAGCATTTCTAACTGCACTCGGTAATCGTCGCGTCGGGACTTCCCCGACCCGGAAGCTGATGGAGGAGAGTTGAAATCTGTTTTTAGCTTCACAACAGAAATCCAGCTAAGCTAGCGGAGGTTAGATGCCCCGGACTATGTGCTGAGACTCTATTTGTACTGTTGCTGAGGTTTGGTGCTGTTCTGAGCATTATTTGTGGCTTTTTGGTGGCGGTTTATATTTGGATCCATTTACTGCAGTGTATTGTTGTCGTGCGGTCGTTTCTGAGGTTGATAAAACTCCGTAAATTAGCGGTCTGCTAACTTGATCTCTCGAGAGGGAGTCTAACACAGTTTCACAGTGATTTAGACCATGGATTAAACTTACACCGGAATATCCCTTTAACGAAGAACAACAAAACAAAGGAGCTCTCTGACGCCGACAAGGCTTTTGCATTCACATCTGCAGGATTCATTCAGAAAGCGTGTCAGTCTGATGAAGCAGCGTCGGACCTCATGTATCTTATAACTCTCCGCTCAAGATTAGTTGTACTGTTCAAGAATGAGAAACATGCATGAAAAGAGAATAATCTATTTATAATCCAACATATTCTGTTGTCGCCACGTGTTCAGAACCATCCAGTCAGTTTTTGAAGGTGTTGATAATAAAACAAAATATATTTTTTTGAGGCCGTCGACTGGATTCAAGTAAGAAAAGGACATTCATGTATTAAAAGTGGACTTCTAACATTGTGGGTCGAACAGTTTGGACCATGCAGCACAAAATACAAGTTCTGAGTTCGTGTTTCATCGGCGGGAAGATCAGACGAAAGCACAGAAACTCAACAGTGTTATAACAGGAATGTAAATATGATTTAATACGGAGGAGAACATGTGATCTAATAACGCTGCCGGTGCTGACGCTTCACTCTGCCGCCTGCTGTGCCGACGTGTCAGGGCTTTAAAATTACGGACTTCAAACCACCACGCGTCAGATGTTTTGCCTTGCAAAGTGTTTCGGGGTGTTAATGATTCCTGAGGGGGGAAATTCATCTCATCTGCAACGTGCATCGCCTCTCATCTGCAGTTCTGACGAGCCAGCAGAGCGGATCCGTGTGGAGGCTCGTCTCTTTTACCTGAAGACGTATGTGGACGTAAAAAATTTGTCATCTGTCAACAACAAGTACAATAATTTTAAAGATGATTGGAACGACCCAATATGTAATTTGTCCGCGGCCTTTCAAGACAAACATACAGCGACGTCAGATCAGGAAATGCGTCTATAACCAGGACGACATCATCCGCCTGCTCCGTCTGAAGCCGTGACAGATCACTGTCAGGAAAATAAATCAGGCCTTTATGATCCGTCAGAGCTCCGGTGTAGCTTCGGTTCAGGCTTTCACACAGACAGTGAACGAAGCGTTTGGATAAAAACAGATGTCGGTGAATGAACATGTGACCCGTGATGTGTGGAACGAGGAGGGATCTCAACTGCTGCTTTAAAACAGTCGAGTTTTTCTGCAGAAGCGTTTGTAAGACTTCCGCCGAGCTGAGACACGAGGCACCTCTGACCGATCGAGCTACGCTGGCACAAAAATAAATGTATATTTCCGCGGCTCAGCACGCAAAGTGAAGGTGTTGTTTACTCCTTATCTGCTAATATATCATCACGTGCACTGTATTTTTCTCTAGCTGCCTTGCAACAATGACCCCCTGCTGGTTAGCTGATTGAAAGACTGGTACAGACACACGAGTCGAGCCAGAGCAAGAGACAGTTCTGCTATGAGCGTTCACTGGTTGGCGTGTTAACCCCCCGCTGTGAGAGTGATGTGGAAACTTCAACCGAGCACTGTCGCCGCTTCCTGCGGTCCAATCACAGTCGCACATGCTCAGTACCACGATGTACCACTGTGAACTCCCCCGGTTACATCAAGTACAGTCCGGTCAACGTATACCGGTCGGTGCCATGGTCTGTAATCACTATTATGTAGAGTACTTTATTAAGACGTTGACTGGTAATCTCGTAAACCTCGAAAACTATTTGTGGCTTCTCTCAGCCCGGCTGTAATCAGCTGACAGCCTGCCGATCGAATCATCGCTACCAATCACAGCCACCACAGTAATCATGGCTCCCTCCTCACGCACTGCTGCTGCTGGAAAGCGTGCAGCCTCCAATCAGGACTCAAGGTTTTAAACTGTGGATGTGTCCCAATTCAGGGTCTGCATCCTCTGAAGGACTCGGCCTTTGTGGTCTTTGAAGGCGAGTCCTTCAGAGAGACCTTGTTAACCTCGTCAGCCTTTGGAGCATTTCCAGGTTGCGTCACCAGATGTTGGCCTGCGAAAGTGACGATCTACGCCACGCGATGACGCCATTTTCGTTCTGTCCTTCTTCTTTTACGGGCACGCAAAGAATCTTGGGATATGTGAGGCCACGAAGGATAGTAGCGATGCATCCTCCAAAAACAGGGAAAAGAAGGACGCATTCGCATTTCCTTTGGGTTCACTCTTGTAAAACCCCCGGGGAGTTTTCTGGCTCAGCACGCTGCTCAGTTGATTCGATTCCTCCTGAAGCTAAACTGCCTGACTACCAGGAACAGTTGCTAAGTGGGGGGCCGGACTTAGGATCGCTTGAATAAAGCGGGTTGAACAGAACCTGTGTGAAGCAGAATCTGGTGCTCTACGTAAGGCACGACCCGTAAATCATCTGTTAGTCTGTGTTCCACTGTTCAGGACCGAAAGACACAAAGAAGCAGTGATTAAATGGTCCACACAGAAAACACACATTTGTGTGTGTGTGTGTGTGTGTGCGTGTGTGTGTGTGTGTGTGCGTGTGTGCGTGTGAGGAGGTGATTGATGCTCAGCTGACAGTGCAGTCGGACCAGAGGAGCTAAACACAATTACTCACCATTCATTTTCTTTCTAGGGGTCTCTGAGGGGAACACACACACACACAGACACACACACGCAGACACACACACACACAGACACACACACACACACAGCAGTGTCAGCATTTAAGAACAAGCCAGCGTCCTCGTCCTCTTTTAATTCTGCTCTTAATTTCTCCTCGTTTATTCGCGTCTCTGTGATCGATTACAGTTCCTGCTTCCACCATTTTTCATTCTTTTCGTTCACAGCTGATGTTTTCTCAGACCTACGTCTCACACACACACACACACACCTTACAGGTAAGAACATCCAACACTTCAGTCCGAACAGCAGCACCAGGGTTTAGATTTGCTGTAAGAAATATAAAAAGGATATCTGTAACAGTTCAACATCTGTGCGCTGTTCGTATCCGTCACGTTTGCTCCGGATGAGGATTTAGCTTCTATCACAAGTCATCTGTCGGGTCAGAGCTGAAAATAACTTCAAATTGGAGCCCTTTAATACGCATCTCGGTTCAGTGCTGCGGTCTGATCGGCTGATTCAGTCAATTTGTGGTCTTTCATCTGTGAAAAATCAAACTGATATCTGACATAATGACCGGCTATTCACTGAGCACAAAACTGAGTGATTGCTGGTTTCAGCGCTTTATCTTTTTTTGACTGATTTAAATGATTACAGGCTTACGAAGAGAAATCCGGGTCAGAGCTACAATCAGTGTGGCCATTAACGTGTCGCGAGTCCTGCAAGAAAAGTGGTTAAAGACACAGACAGCAGGTTCACACCGCTAACAGATACGGAGATTGTGGTGGAGGCAGAAAATATGAGCTGCACGAGAGGAATGATGTGACCTGAGGTAACTGAAGCCCCTTTTAGATAGAAAAGGCGGCACATCTGCAGGAAGGTAAAGGCTGCAATCTGCCACCTTGTCTCTCTAAAATTGAGGTGTAATATTCCTTCTTTTCCAAAAAGCCGCTTTTGTGATAGGCGTAAACATGTGATGTGACGTGAAACACGAAGTTGTGCGTGAACAGGGAAGCGGGTCGAATTTGTCTTCAAAATAAGAGCTTTACATTGCACCCCATTGGAGTTTAGAGCTGGGTTCTTAGCGGGGGGCTTTTAATTTGAAAGTAGCGACCGTTAGTAGCTTGCCGCTACAACAACAAGCGGACAACGAAGACAGCTACAGAGACCGAGGAGACGCTAGCATCTCCTGGATCTCAGCGGCTGTCCAGTTGCTCATCTTGACGTCCGCGGATGAAGTGATGGACTGACTGCTGTGATCAGCTGTTTCCTGGTTTTAAAACTCCCCGGCTGTGGGTCGCACAACAGTGCACGTCATCGACACCTCCGCCCATCTCACGCGATTGCCGGCACATCGCAAAAAGGACGGCCACATTGGCGGCTTGCTGCCCAGTATAAAAACGACTTAAGAGACTGTTAGTGTCACATCGCTGTCCTATAAGCTCAGCATCGGGACCCAACTCGTACGTTATGATGTTGTACTGCACAGAAGTCGCAGGAAGGTGGTCGTGGCGAGCAATCAGCGCTCAGGACTCGGTTCATCTAAGTTCAGATCCTGCGTGTAGTCAGGCTTGTCCGTAATACGTTGAGAGTTGTTGCCTCATCACTACAAAGAAAAAAGAGCCATCGGATATTTCAGAGCGTCCTGAAAAACAGCTGGATGAAGCTGAAGTGCATCAAACCTGCATTCTTTCTAATGACCAGCAGGGGGCGACTCTGCTTGTAGGCGAGGTAATGAAACAATAAATTGATTTATTACTTCAGTTCACAGTCTTCTAATGAGTTTATAGTCTAGATCTTTAGTTTCAAGTCTTCTTCAACACAGCGTGACGCTCGTTTTGTAAATTATGACCCCGTTTTGAGTGAAGAAGATGATAAAGGAGAGTTTGTGATGTCGCTCGTGTTGTCTGTCAGAAACATTCAGGATGTTCTCTCGAGCTCCACCTTCTCCTTCTTCTTTGTTTTCTTCTTAACTTTTTCTCTAAGATTTAACAGATTCATATTTAAGTATGAATAAATGCCAAGTGGGAAGAACAAACGTCGTCACTCTGAAGGACAGCACACTCACAATCACCCTCCTGTTCGTTTGTTTTGCTATTTCTTTTTTACATATTTGTTTGAAAGTGTTTATGTTGTTTTCTCCTGACATGAGGGGGCGTAAATCACAAGTTTAATCTCCAGCTGCTCTGCAAATATGAACACAACTATAGGAGCCTGAAGCAGAGCGGAGCACAGACGTGAAGTTACTAAGACTTTAATAAATAAAGTTAAATATTCTTCTTACATTATGATCCTTTATCCACAGATACACTGACTCTCAAAATGTTTTCTGGAAGAGGCTGCTTAGATTTGACCCACATTGACGCTGAGTTTTGTGATTTCAAAGTAATTCTGCTTAAATAAATCTGAAGTTCCTATTCCTCTGAAAACACACATGACCGTCCATCAATCGTACAGGTTGTTAACGGATATTAAAACAACGTGTTAACGCCTCAAACGAGCTAAATTAAGCAGAAAAGCTTCCTTGTGTTTGTTGCTCCCCCTCTACATTTACATTTGACCCATATTAAACATATTATAAATTCTACTGCATCATTGTATGAATATGTAAAAACACTAACTTATTCATGAAGACATCTATAGTCCATTAACAATTACGTGTTTGAAAAAGAAAGGCGTGATTTGTTTTCCACATTTTAAATATTAATGTTGAAACGTTGCTTTTCTGTTTCATCACAAACACGTTGATACACGTCACTACTCCACTCCCAACCTGAGAAATTAAAATTTCCTAGCTTGGTTTAGTAAAACGACGGCAGTTTACGTTTGTGCAAACCAAAACCGAGTGTTGGCGGATATTTCCAGACACATTGGTGCCAGAAAAACAGGTTTTTAATGAGACAGTGGAGCGTTTTTATCGAGACTTTGGGATTCTTCTAGCTCGGTTTGTGCTGAGTTTCAGTCGTTTTGTGACGTCAGAAGAACCACAGACATGATGTTTTGCTCACCCTGACCACGAGGTCGAACCAGAGCATAAACACAACTTCGTCAACACATACAAATTAAAAGATTAAAGCTAAAATAGTAAGAAATAAGAGGTGTGCTTCTCGATTCAGACGGTTTGATACACATCTAGAAACATGCGCGACGATACGATTCAGGGACGATACATTTTAAACACGGAACGATCCGATGCAATCTGATACAGTTCTTAACATTTCTTTAATGTAGACATTCATTTTCCATTATAAATTAAAGGGACAGTGTGTAACGATTTAAGTAATTTATTAACTCAAATCAACTTCTTTGTTCATAAGTAAGTCCTCATTTGTGTACAACTACCTCTGCCAACAATCTGACTCATCCTCCTGAGCGAAGAATTACCTATCTGAATATACATAGCAGGGGCAAGCTCTATGGAGGCCGCCATGTCTTTCCGGTTTTAAAAAAACTATGGACTGCCGAGAGGGACACAAAGCACTACGTGGTTCTACGTAGTGAGGCTAAACGCGTTTTCGCTCAGAGCTAGCTTGACTGTGGAACTGAGAGGGAACCTCTAGTTTTATAGCCTTAATAACTAACTACATCTTTACCTCATTACTTGAATCAGTAGAAATACTCGACGCTGTTGGGAAAGAGTCCATATTTTGAAAATGAGTTTCTTGTCCGTCAGGGCCACCGTAGCTTCCTGAACGTCTCCAACGTCTTCAGAACGGGAGGGGTGAGCAAAGGAGTGTTGCAATGTAGAACCTCACAGCTAGATGGCGCTAAAAACTTGATATATTACACACTGTTCCTTTAAAATAAGCTATTTTATAAGAGTGGCATTGTTTACCTTACCATGTCTCGAAAGCCATCACTCTCTGTGATGCTGTGATCACCTTGGACCTCACCGAGTTGGGCTGGAAAAACTCTTTAATATCCATGTTGTTGTCTTGCGTGTTCTTGCTTGTGCTAGCTGTAACGTTACTAACGTTAGCATCCACAGACTCCTCGTCGCCCGCGTAGTTTTCTCCATGCCGTCTCTCACCAGGTGAGTTTTCAGACTTGTCGTGCTACCGCTGTACTTAATAGCTGTTCTACAGACGTTACAAATGGACAGACTTCTGTCCAAATGTCCCTCCTTCTTAGAAAATCCAAATCTCTTCCAGACTTTAGATTTCAGATTAGCTGGTGCATTGAAAACAGCGTCGGAGTTGTCGGACATGTTGTTGTTGTTGTTGTGGTTTTTCCATCGGATACACTAACGTTACTCTCGCGAGAATCTCGCGTTGACCTTTAACCTTTTACGAGAGTTGAGAGACGCTTTGCAGAATTAGCAGCGAAGCTTCCGTCAACCGATACGTAACTTTAGAATCGGGAATACGAACCGTTTCGTGTCGGTGAATCTTATACACGCCTATAAGAAATGTAAGAATTTCAGCGTGCAGATTTCAGGGTGGATCATTGCCAACATTTATCCTGCTGGATGCCAGAATCTCAGAAGCTTGTTTTGGACTGAATGAGGCTGTAAAGTGCACGAATAAAGAGTCTGCTTTGCTCTTCAGTAAGTTTGTCCTGATGGCGATATCAGAGGAAAGTGCATTGATGCACTTCTGCGTCACAACAGCCACTCGGCGACCGTCCATCCATCTGTCCTGCTCCACGCAGTTAAACAAACACTGATATAAATAATCAGAACTACTTGAAGGACTGCAGTGACGCATCCGTCCTTTCAAAGTCTGGTTCTCTGAGCAATCGAGGCAAACAAACAACACGAACCGTCCAGAGACGACGGAGCTTAAACCTGAACATCCGTTTTTTTCATCAAAAAATCAGATTGTAATCTTGTTTTTGTTGTTTTTTCGGAGGTAAGGAGAAAATGTATCAATGTAAGAGCTTTGTAGAAAGTTTTTTAAGAGTTGTACGAACAAATTAATGATCTGTGAGAAACACGCCGTCGTCTCATTCAGTATTTTTACCCCCCAAAGAAAAATTGTGCAAACGATCTGAATGCAAACGTTCACAGTGAGCAGAAGCTTTAAGGAGGTCGGAATATAAATCAGTACTATGATGTTTGTACACACACACACACACACACACACACACACACACACACAATGACCTAATTTCCTGCAGTTTGTTGTGTTTATTCTTTATGTTTCCTATTAGCGGCTCTTTAATCTGAATCTGTGTCATTTGTTCTGCGCTGAATAACATCCAGCTGCCTTCAGAACAGAACAGACCCGCGGAAATAAACAAAGAGCTTATAATAAAAATATAAAACCTCATATTTTCTCTATCTGTCTTGGCACAAGCTGTATTTTTTTTTTAATCCCGTTATCATTTAAAAAGGAGCTAAAAAGACAAAGGAGTTATAAACAAAGGGGGAAGAAACAACAATGCTGTTTTTATTCTCTGACCTAAAAAAAAAAACCAGCCACGATAAAACACTTTATTTCTCTCCGAACGTGGAAAAAATAGAATAAAACATATTGTTTGTATCAAGAAATTAATGATTTAAAACAGTGCCTCCTCTAAATGCTCCTCTCTGAATTCATATTTTGAATATTTTCACTGCTGCGTTCAGTTAACTTAACATTAAACCAAGAAAAAGCTGTAAATCACAAACTAAAGGAGGCAAACTGTTGAAATAATGGTAATTAAATGGCGACTCTGCTGCCAGTTTCTTACTGTAAAATCAAGAAAATACCAAAAACAGTAACCTAGTGTAAAAGTAAATACAGTAGGTTATATTTACAGTGTAATATTTTCCGTGACCTATAAAATAAGCTGGAGAGTCGCCAATTTTAACAGCTCAGCTTTCTTTCTCACTGAACATGGTAAAAAGAAAAAAAATACATTTGTTCCTATGGAGAAATTAATAATTAATATAGTTGCTGCCTTTAAATGCCTCAAACTGAATTCATATTTTAAATTAGTCACTGTAAATTACAACGACAGGAGGCAAACTGTTGAAAAATGGTAATTAAATGGCGATTCTGCTGCAAGTTTCTTACTGTAAAACCAAGAAAATACAAAAAACAGTAACCTGCTGTAAAAGTAGATTACAGTAGGAGATTAACAGTGAAATGATGCCGTTATTTTACAGTGAAGGGCCGTTTATTTTCCCTGAGTCTGCAGTTCTAACAGTTCTGCTTTTATCTTCCTTTTCCAACATTTTCTGTCTCTGAACGTTGAAAAATAGAAAGAAAAGAAATGTTTCTATCAAGAAATGGATACTTTAACATTTTGAATCTAAACGTAAGATATTTATATGTTTTGTTAAACCGAGAAAAAGCTGTGAATCACAAACTACACGAGGCAAACTGTTGAAATAATGTTAATTTAATGGCGACGCTGCTGCAGTAAATATTTTACAGTGAAGGTTTATTTATATTCTCTGACCTGAAATAAAAGTTTCCAGTTTTTCTAACATCCTCAACGCCGCTTCTCTTCTTCTGTCCCAAATTCAAATGTTTACCTCTCTCTCTCTCTCTCTCTCCTTCTTCAGTTACATTTTAAACAATCATTTCCGTACGTAGCCTCCGTGATGCACGCAGCATCCGCCTGTCGCCATGACGACCAGCTGACAGGCAGCAGCTCTGACAGGAAAAAAAAAAAGAAAAAACACGGCGCTCTGGCTTTTCCTGACGCGACGGGCGACACAGTGTCCCGACCTGCCTTCATCTGTGGGAGCCAATCATCACCTGCTTCATACCTGTGTGTGTGTGTGTGTGTGTGTGTGAGAGAGAGAGACACACACACTAAGGGATTTCACTGATAGGCCACACAGTTGTCTTGAATGTGAATGTCAGTGGCAGCTTGTCTGTTCTCCTCTCTTCACCTTGTCACCACACCTTACCTTTCATCCCACCTCCTCTCTCTCTCTCTCACCCTCTCTCTCACCCTCTCTCTCTCACCTCCTCTCTCTCTCTCTCTCTTTATCTCCCCCCTCTCTCTCTCTCTCTCTTTATCTCCCCCCTCTCTCTCTCTCTCTCTTTGTCTGTGTGTCACATCCTCTCTCATCCTACATCCTTTCTTTGGTTCTTCCAGCGTCTGCCCTCTATTTCACCTCTGTCTGTGAGGGCTTCCAGGTAGTCCAACACACACACACACACACACACACATACACACACACACACACACACACACACATACACACTCACACACACACACACACACACACACACACACTCCTCATTGTGTTGCTTCAGTATTTGCCGCGACACCGAAATCCCCCTCCGCGTCTCTCCTCGACACTTTTCAAAAAGGGATAACGCTGCACATCATCTTTTCCTCGACAGCTTCAGTTTCACAGACGCCGACGGATCGATACGTGAATTGATCGATTGATTAATCGGTCAGGTTTCGTTTAGAGCAGACTGCTGCTCATCACGTCAGTCCTGAGAGACGGCGACGAGGCCCGTGACGCCGTTTATTCATTTAGTAACGGCCTCTGCTCGACATAAAGGACGGAGAAGACGATCGTTCAGCTGCGTTGACATAAAGCCTCTTTGAGACAGCAGGGTTTTGCTGTTATTCCACCTGGTCTTTTTAAACGGTACGAAGATGGAACAGAGGGGGCAGTTATTGGACCTCTGACCCGGGAATTTAGACAACACTCAAACTGATAACAGGCATCGTGAGGCTACATTTAACATAAAGCACGCCAATTAGGAACTGGTGGAGTCTGATGTAACGAGCCGATCACGGCCGAGCGAGTAAGACGTTTCAGAATCTGATATCTGCATTCGAGCCCCCAGCGAGGGAGCGTCAGTGTTATCGGGCGCTCACATCGATTAGATCCACCGGACCGCAGATACAGAACCAGTCGATGAGCTCGCTCTCTTTTTGAAAACTGTATCGATGCTTCTTGCGTTGGTTAAAGTTTCAGGGGGATGAAAGCGGCGCGGAGGATCGTTCTCGGGTTATCTTGTACAGTCTCGCTTAATTCATAGAATTTCGCTCTCTCTGGATGGATGAACTGTGTTTCAGCAGCGTGTCCGTGATCAATAAAACTATTAAATCAATACACATAAGTTTGTTCTGCTTCTTTTTCCACTTCATGCAGAGACTGACCGGCAGTCTGGAGGAGTGGAGGGCGTCCGGTGTTTGAATTTCTCCATCAAACTCTTTTTTTTAATTTGTTTTTGTTGTTCTTTCACAAAACTGCTTCTGTCACAACACCCTGAATTACTTTCAGCAGAGTCTGTAAGAAAAAGTGTCCGCCGTCATCCCCGTTTGTAACAATCCGTCGCACCGAGACAACAAAGGTACGATCCCTGAACGCTTCATTTAATTGCGTTTCCTTCACTTTCATCTGCTTCCTCGCATCCTCAGTGGGCGGGACTACGACGGGAGGAGAAAGATGATGAAAGAGGAACGGAGCGAACGTGTTTTAGAGAAATTAGACGTCCTTTTCGATCAAACATCATCTGAGGAAACATCAGACACAGCTGGATCATCTGTCTTCGGTCTTTTGATGCCTCGGAGTTGATATTTGATAAGACGGTGGGATTTTCTGTCTAAATTACAATAAGTGTGCATCGTTATAAAACGTCTTTTATCTTTAAACTTCAATCACAACATCAAAAAGTAGAACAATCTTCTTTAAAAGCAGGAAACAAACGTGTCTGCACAAACTTCAGACACAGAATGAACATCATGTGTTTCTTCTGCATCGTTTGTTGATATTCTGTTTGTAAAGAAATCATTTAAAGGGATATTCCGGTGTAAATTTAATCCATGTTCTAAATTGTAAAACTGTGTTAGACTCTCTGTCGAGACATCAAGTTAGCAGACCGCTAATTTACGGAGTTTTATCAACCTCAGAAACGACCGCACGACAACAATACACTGCAGTAAATGGATCCAAATATAAACCGCCACCAAAAAGCCACAAATAATGCTCAGAACAGCACCAAACTTCAGCAACAGTACAAATAGGGTCTCAGCACATAGTCCGGGGCATCTAACCTCCGCTAGCTTAGCTGGATTTCTACTGAAAAGCTGACTAAATTTACCACTCTTCTGCAGCAGCTTCCTGTTGACGGGAAGTCCCGACGAGTCGATTACCGAGTGCAGTAGAGTTCCGCAGCTCATGGATGAAAATGTATGATTATGACTCCATGGAAAAGCAATCAAATTTCATATGTGTCTTACCTTGCCAGTTTATAACAGTTATTATCGAGAGCGGACAGGGAAAAGAACAGAATTGAGCATTTCTAACCGCACTCGGTAATCGTCGCGTCGGGACTTCCCCGACCCGGAAGCTGATGGAGGAGAGTTGAAATCTGTTTTTAGCTTCACAATAGAAATCCAGCTAAGCTAGCAGAGGTTAGATGCCCCGGACTATGTGCTGAGACCCTATTTGTACTGTTGCTGAAGTTTGGTGCTGTTCTGAGCATTATTTGTGGCTTTTTGGTGGCGGTTTATATTTGGATCCATTTACTGCAGTGTATTGTTGTCGTGCGGTCGTTTCTGAGGTTGATAAAACTCCGTAAATTAGCGGTCTGCTAACTTGATCTCTCCAGAGGGAGTCTAACACAGTTTCACGGTGTGTTAGACCATGGATTAAACTTACACCGGAATATCCCTTTAAGAATCCAGGTTATGATAACAATATAATATCATCACTGATGGGGAGATAAATATAGAGAAATATTTGTTTTTAATTATACCGACAGCTCACACACGTCCAGTAACTTGAACGAGGTGGTTAATCAGCCACAAGTGAACTCAGAGGTGACATGTTTGATCGGCTGCTGCGTCCGATCAATAATAGATTTCCAATAAAGGCACGTCTCGGTATCATTAAAGACTTCAGAGCAGGCTGATCCCTCGCAATCAATCCTCGTAATAAAAAGAGAATTACTGAATAGTGCAGTGACAATAAATACACTCATGTAAGCAGTGAGTCATCGACCTGGTCCAACAGTCTGAACACCTGTGGAGGGAGAATCTGTCGTGTTGCTCCTCGTTGTGTTCTAGCTGCTGGTTCTGCAGGTGAAGTGGACTGAGTGGGCATCTGGTTCTGATCCGACACCACGTTAGAATAAAGTGTCGGTGTTGATGAGGGTGTGTTGAAATGTGTTCCAATACCAGAAGAGAACAAGAAAATCTGTCTTTCAACAGGAAGAAATCTCAAGCAGAAGCAGACTCAGTGGTGGCTGGAGATCTGTCTGGACCGGTTGGGTTGAAGTGGGGGAGGGAGGGAGAGAGAGAGGGGGGGGGAGGGAGAGAGAGAGAGTCAGACAGAGAGAGGGGGGAGAGAAGAAGGGAGAGAGAGAGAGAGGGGGAGAGAAGGGGGGAGAGAGGGGGAGGAAGGAGGGAGAGAGAGAGGTAGAAAGTGGGGGAGGGAGAGAGAGGGGGGAGAGAAGAAGGGAGAGAGAGAGAGAGAGGGGGGGAGAGAAGGGGGGAGAGAGGGGAGAGAAAGGAGGGAGAAAGAGAGGTAGAAAGTGGGGGAGGGAGCAAGAGAGAGGGGGAGAGAAGGAGGGAGAGAGAGAGGTAGAAAGTGGGGGAGGGAGCGAGAGAGAGAGGGGGGAGAGAAGGAGAGAGAGGGGTAGAAAGTGAGGGAGGGATAGAGAGAGAGAGAGGGAGAGAAGGAGGGGGGGAGAAGGAGGGAGAGAGGGAGGTAGAAAGTGGGGGAGGGAGCGAGAGAGAGGGGAGAGAAGGAGGGAGAGGGGGAGAGAAGGAGGGGGAGAAGGAGAGGGAAGGGTTGCTCTCTTTCTTTAATGAGGCTTGAGCTCTCTCTCTAGTAGACCGGTAGGGAGAGCTCTCTATCTTTGGAGAAGGGGGGTTGGGAGGGGGAGTGTAGGGGGGAGAGAAGGGAGGGATAGAGAGAGGGAGGGGCTTTACTAACTGAGATATAAATATTAATATTACTTGGAGTTTTCACAGTTTGGCGGCTCATCGTAAAGTTTTTGTTTCCGGCCTCTCTGGTCGTCGTGGTGACACCACCAGTTACTTTGGGCCAACAAGGCCGCTATCTAAATTAATGGAGACGGAACCAGAACTTCACATTCAATGGGTCAAAGAACTGTATGAGTAGAATTAGAAGTCAAATCAGAACGTCTTTTTACCCACAGGTCATGTGTCCGTCAGCTCTCATGGCTTGAGTTGAGTTTTTGGTTATTCCTGTTTTATTTTGTAGATTTAGTCCTCGTGTATCACGTGTCACTTTCCACTTCCTGTCTTTGTCTGTTTCCTCTGTGTTCTATAAGTTAATCATGATTAATTTCACCCGTTTTCTTCGTGTCCTGATTTTTTTGCGATGGTTTGTTTAGTTTTCACACTCGTGGATTATCGTTTTGCGGCCGTGGTGTTTAATAACCTGACTGTTGTTGAATTGGCAATAACAATTAGTTTATCTAGGAAACAAAAGTCAATTTACAATGTCAGAGTTTAGATGTAATACAGCTCAGAGATGGGAAATAGAGGAGCAGCAGGAGGAAGAAGAAGAAGAAGAAGAAGAAGAAGGACGCCTCGTTAAAACACACACACACTGTCATGGCTGCCGTCCTCGCTCAGCTGACCTCAGCTTGTTGAACCTGCACTCTACTTATCGATACGTCCCTCCCATCACATTTATCAATACTCCCTGCCGCTTGATAACGTCATCAGATTACCCGATCGATGGCTGCCACTGTTGTATCAAATCATAGCTCTCTGTTATCAATACCCACGACTGTGTGTATTCAATTAGAGAGGACGGCGGATCGATAACCTGCAGCTGCTGCGGACGATCTGGAAGCCTCATCACTGCCGGCCGCCGTCCTGACGAATGATAACGCAGGAGGATCTATCGGTTGTGCTGGCGATAACGTCGCCCTGTCCCGGGGTGTTGCCCCTGGAGACGCCGGTGCATGTTGAGACTTTGATGTCACAGATTCTGATTAAAATAGTGGTTTATTGTATTTTTACAAATTTACACAGACATTATTTTTAGAGAATAAGTTTGTATTTTATTCAGTTTCATACGAACAAAAGGGATATTTTATGAACTGTTTATATAAATCTAATTATTATATCATTATTCTGTCCTCAGGTCTCAGTCTCAGTGTGACTTCTTGATAAGATAAAGTAAATAACAAAACTTATAAGACTTATTTTGATCTCAGTGTCGTTTTAATGTCAAACTAATTAACTTTTCCATGCAAATTAATTCTAAACCTGCATTATTTCGTTGTAATCCTCATGTTTTGATAAAAACCCGAGAATTACTTTGGGGAGGTTTAGTGAAATGTTCTGACATAACAGTTGCCGTGGTAACGGATGTATTTGTTGCCAGCTGTTTCTTGGTCACCATTGTTGTGTGGTTTTCTGCACATTTAGTCCATAAATCTTCAATCTTACATGATACCGATCGTGTTAACTGACATCAACCTGCTGGCAAAAAAATGTCTTGTTACCAAAAATCAAGATTGCAAATTAAAAAAGACTAAAATATGTGTCTTAATTCTGAAAATGTAAGTAGTGAGCGTAGTTAGCAGGCATCCATGTCTCCGTCATTATTGGTTTAGTCTGAGTGAAGACATAGAAACGATCAGAACCACAGAGGAGGAGCTGAGAGCTGCAGACGTCTCATTCCTGCAGAACTACGAGGCTGCAGTGAAGAGAGTCCAACAGCGCCGGCTGCCAAATGATCCAGAACTGCCCTCCGGAGCTCTGATAGACGTGGCCAAACATCTGGGCAACCTGACCGTCAACATCTGGAACAAGATGAGGGAGACGGTCTCCTACTCTCCTTTTTAACTTGACTTAACTTTAACTTTAACCCAACGCTCCAGAGAATAGTGATAAGGTTCTGTTTAATTTAAAGGGATATTCCGGTGTAAATTTAATCCATGGTCTAAATCACCATGAAACTGTGTTAGACTCCCTCTCAAGAGATCAAGTTAGCAGACCGCTAATTTACGGAGTTTTATCAACCTCAGAAACGACCGCACGACAACAATACACTGCAGTAAATGGATCCAAATATAAACCGCCACCAAAAAGCCACAAATAATGCTCAGAACAGCACCAAACTTCAGCAACAGTACAAATAGGGTCTCAGCACATAGTCCGGGGCATCTAACCTCCGCTAGCTTAGCTGGATTTCTATTGTGAAGCTAAAAACAGATTTCAGCTCTCCTCCATCAGCTTCCGGGTCGGGGAAGTCCCGACGCGACGATTACCGAGTGCGGTTAGAAATGCTCAATTCCGTTCTTTTCCCTGTCCGTTCTCAATAATAACTGTTATAAACTGGCAGGTAAGACACATATGAACTTTGATTGCTTTTCCATGGAGTCATAATCATACATTTTCATCCATGAGCCGCGGAACTCTACTGCACTCGGTAATCGACTCGTCGGGACTTCCCGTCAACAGGAAGCTGCTGCAGAAGAGTGGTAAATTTAGTCAGCTTTTCAGTAGAAATCCAGCTAAGCTAGCGGAGGTTAGATGCCCCGGACTATGTGCTGAGACCCTATTTGTACTGTTGCTGAAGTTTGGTGCTGTTCTGAGCATTATTTGTGGCTTTTTGGTGGCGGTTTATATTTGGATCCATTTACTGCAGTGTATTGTTGTCGTGCGGTCGTTTCTGAGGTTGATAAAACTCCGTAAATTAGCGGTCTGCTAACTTGATCTCTCGAGAGGGAGTCTAACACAGTTTCACGGTGTGTTAGACCATGGATTAAACTTACACCGGAATATCCCTTTAAAGACAAACAAATCTGGTACTTTGAACAAGAAGTCTGGACATTTTTCAATGGAACTGGGTCAAACGTGAAAGTAGTTACAGTAATGAAGATGGAAAATTGTTATTTTGTTTTGTGTGCTGTGACAAAAGATTGTCAAGCTTAATCCCACTGATGTTTTGATCTGAAAAGACCGAATAATTACATACATTTGCACATGAATATTAATAAAACACGGCCAAAATAAGATAACTATAGATGAAGTTTGTGTGGAGCCAATATTTTTTCATATAATCTGAGGCTACTGGTCCATCCACTCGTCTACAACACATGACAATCAAAGGAACTCACTGTGGTATGTACTTTAATACGTGATCAGAAAATAGAACAGGCACGACAGAGCTCCGCCCCGTACCTACACAAGGAAGTACAGGTTGTTTCCTGGAGACGAGGTTCAGTGACTGAGAGCCAACAAGAATCACTGTCAGAGTCGAATCAGCGCACTGATGGAGGCCAACGACCACAGAGATTAAGATTGAAGTCGCCTAAAGTGGAGGGAGTGAACTGACAAGTGACGACAAGACAAGACAACCGAGAGAGAAAATGGATTCGCAGTCGGAGGAGGATCTGTCCTGTCCCGTCTGCCACGACATCTTTAAAGATCCTGTCGTCCTGTCGTGCAGCCACAGCTTCTGTAGAGACTGTCTGCAGAGCTGGTGGAGAGGGAAACTGATAAAGGAGTGTCCGGTTTGTAAGGAGAGGCCTTTAATGAGTGATCCGCCTCGTAACCTGGTGTTAAAGAATCTGTGTGAGAGCTTCATACAGAAGAGAGATCAGAGAGCTTCAGCAGAGTCCGAGCCTCGCTGCAGTCTGCACGGTGAGAAACTCAAACTGTTCTGTCTGGACCATCAGCAGCCGGTGTGTCTCGTCTGTCTGCACTCAAAAACACACAACAACCACAAAGTCAGAGCTATTAATGAAGTCGCGGAGGAACGCAGAGGTGAGCTCAAGAAAACCCTGAAACCTGTTTGGGAGAAACTAGAGGTCTTTGAACAAGTTAAAGGAAACTGTGTTGAAACAGAGTTACACGTATTGGACCGGGCCCTGAGCACAGAGATGGAGATTAAAGAGCAGTTTCAGAAGCTTCATCAGTTTCTACAAGAGGAAGAGGAGGCCAGGATCTCTGCTCTGAGGGCGGAGAAAGAGCAGAAATGTAAACTGATGAGTGAAAAGATTGAGGCTCTTAACAGAGAGATAGCAGCTCTATCAGAAACAATCAGAACCACAGAGAAGGAGCTGAGAGCTGGAGACGTCTCATTCGTGCAGAACTACAAGGCTGCAGTGAAGAGAGTCCAACAGCGCCGGCTGCCAAATGATCCACAGCTGGTCTCAGGAGCTCTGATAGACATGGCCAAACATCTGGGCAACCTGAGCTACAACATCTGGAGCAAGATGAAGCAGAAGGTCTCCTACTCTCCTGTGGTTCTGGATCCAAACACAGCACACCCAGATCTCTTCCTTTCTACAGATCTGACCAGTGTGTGTTGTGTTGATGGACAGAAGCTTCCTAGAAACCCAGAGAGATTCAATTCTGTAATCTCCGTCCTCGGCTCCGAGGGCTTTGACTCAGGGACTCACAGCTGGGACGTTGGAGTCGGAGCGAGTCCGGCCTGGATTCTCGGCGTAGCAGCAGAATCATTCCAAAGAAACAAAGACGTGGGCTCGCAGTCTGGATTATGGAGAATCCTGTTTTACAAAGGTGAATACACAGCATGCTCCAGACCGGATCCAGACACGGTTCTGCCTGTGAAGAAGAAGCTCCAGAGGATCACAGTTCATCTGGACTGGAGCAAAGGCGAGCTGTCGTTCTCCGATCCTGACACTGACACACACTTACACACCTTCAAGCATACCTTCACTGAGAAGCTGTTTCCATACTTTAACACTAACAAACCATACTTACTGGAGATATCACCAGGACGAGTGGTCAGCGGCATCTGTGTAAAGATGAAGTAACAATGACACTGACTGGTGATCAGTAAACTACCACGCACTTCTTTTTTTTGCAGTTTACATTCCTGCGAACCACAGATACGCTTAAATGTGTCATTTGTGTCACAGGCTGCGAAGCCAGTGACGACTGTTCAGGACTGTGTTTCAATGTTTCTTTAAATTTAAATGATATTTTACGCCTCGAACGTGATCTTACAAGTTTTGTTTTTTTTTGTGGCCTAAAGCAAACTAGAACGAAAGACTACTGAACCCGGAGAAACATTTGCAACAAAAATAAATGTTAAGTGTTTGTGGTTTGCAGAAACTTACATTGCTAAAGTTCATTCTGGCAACAGTGTATAACTTTAATATCTATTACTTTGTGTGGTCGATCTGAGTTAATCCGTTTCTTCATGTTGTATTGTCCTTATTATATATATTTTATAACTTGAAAACTATGAATGTGGGTGATTTTGTTATTGGTCGCTTTTTTTTCAGCTTAGGTTGTGCTGACATGGTTTCAGTTTTGTTTTACAATAAATGCATTCGGTGTGATCAGAATATAAAAATGCAGAGCTGGCAGCTGATCCTGAGGAACCAGTTTCCAAACCTGATGTTCAACCTTCATGCTTTTACTGAACTCTTTGTCTATAATCAGTTACCGTGAACACACAGAGAGTTTCTCGTGGGTTACAGCACACACCGATCAGCCTGAACAAGACTCCCATCATGAGGCTAATATCTCAACATCTGCCGGTCAGACTGAAGACATTTTCTCTGGATATTCAATTACTGGTCCTTGAAGCAGAGTTTCAATTCTCTGAGCAAATTTGTGCTCCCCAGAGGATGATACCTGATTTAGATATTTCCTGACTTTACCTTGAGCACACATTTTCTTGCCTTTTACATAAGAAATATGATATTTGAGAGACAATTCATGCTCCCCAGAGGATGAGACTGTTGCAGTGTGAACTCTCGATGGCTGTAATGTTAACTCTTCACCCACATTATGAAAATTTGTCTGGCAGATTGTCATATAATTTTCTAAGTGCATTCATGCTCCCCGGAAGATATTCCGTTATTGATCCAGACTTTTTCCTAAAGGTTTTTTGGTGACTTTTCCTCAAGCACCATCCTCAGGACACATTTTCTTGCCTTTTACATGAGAAATATGATATTTGAGTTGACAAATAGTCATAAGATTGTGAGGCACATTCATGCTCCTCAGAGGACAAGACTGTTGCAGTTTGAACTCTCGATGGCCACCGCCGGGCCAAAATGTAAACTCTTCGCCCACATTATGAAAATCTGTGTGGAAGATTGTTGTGAAACTTTCTAAGCACATTCATGCTCACAGGAGGATGATCCTTCATTGATATGGACTTTTCCCTGAATGTTTTTATGATGACTTTTCCTCAAGCACCATCCTCAGGACACAGTTTCTTGCCTTTTAGATTGATACAAATTACATTTGAGTGGACATGTAGCCATATGAAGCACATTCATGCTCCGCAGAGGATAATCCTTCATTGATATGGACTTTTTCCTAAAGGTTTTTTGATGACTTTTCCTCAAGCACCATCCTCAGGACATATGTTCTTGCCTTTTACAAAAGCAATATGAAATTTGAGTTGACATGTAGCTGTGTGAAGCAGATTCATGCTCCCCAGAGGATGAATCTGATCATTTTAGACACACAGCAGCCAGTGCTCTTGCACCACTTTCAGGTCCAACTGCTCACACACACACAATGTTATGAGACTATACTCAGTATATTGATTATTCTCAGAGGATGAACCCCTTTATTATTGTATTGACCCTATCAGGCATCCTGAAACACTGCCCAAAGCACTTTGTTGTTTGTTCATATGACTTTTTGCTTTTGAGCCACAAAGATGATAGTTACTTTCATCTGGTTTTCATTGTTGCTGCCTGGTAATACAATTAAAACACAGATTTGAGTCTTTATTAAAGAAATAAACCTCCTACATCTTTGTTCTGTGTGTCATTGAGCTGTTTATCATCCCAAATGTTTTCAACAATGATCGACTCCAGAGAGATCTGTGATTTTGTTCAAAGTAATAGAGCATTTTATTTGTCCTAACATCTGGATAGATGCCAGATGATTCGTCAGAGAGTTAGGAATGAAGATGGCAGGTAGATAATCATGGACAGTGTGGGTAGTTTAACAATGAATCTGTCATGATCACACACTGCGTGACAACATCATCAAACTATGTCTTGTTTTGTTTTTGACTAAGAGAACCACAGTAGCAGACATAAGACTTAACTTCTTCCATTTCATACAGAAAGAGTGAATATTTAAGTGAGTTCTGGTGAAATTAAGAAATCAAAACTCTTAAAAGTGAAAGTATTTGTGAGATCTTTGGCTTCATGTGGCAGGTTTTGACACGGCAGTCTGTGAACCAGTTGGAGTGGTGGAGCGTCTGTCAGTCTGTACAACACCCAGTCAAATCTGAGATATGATCAGCAGGGAGGAATGAAGCTCCACCCCTTACCTGATTTACCTCACCTGACACCAGACAAGACACACAGACTGTTGCTGCCTAAACCGAGGAGAGACACCGAGAGAGGATTACGTTCAAATCAAAGCCAGGATGTCTGCTGGGGGAAAGAGCTACAGGTAGGAACGCTAAAAGGGGGATTGTGACATGACGAAAGTTTCATCTTTGTAATGTGTTTCCGTCTTCACTCAGAGAGAAGATGGCTTCAGTATCAGAGGACGATCTCTCCTGTCCGATCTGTCAGGACATCTTCAAAGATCCTGTCGTCCTGTCATGCAGCCACAGCTTCTGTAAAGACTGTCTGCAGACGTGGTGGAGAGGGAACCAAGCGAAGCAGTGTCCAGTTTGCAAGGCAAGATCTCAAACAAGTGATCCACCTCGTAACCTGGTGTTAAAGAACCTGTGTGAGATCTTCGTACAGAAGAGAGATCAGAGAGCTTCAGCAGAGCCCGAGTCTCGCTGCAGTCTGCACGGTGAGAAGCTGAAACTCTTCTGTCTGGATCATCAGCAGCCGGTGTGTCTCGTCTGCAGAGACTCAAAAACACACAACAACCACAGATTCAGACCCATCGATGAAGCTGCACTGGATCTTAAAGGAGAGCTGCAGAAGTCCCTGAAGCCCTTACAGGACAAACTGAAGGTCTTCAAACAAGTTAAAGAAAACTGCGATCAAACAGCAGAACACATCAAGGTCCAGGCCCGACACACAGAGAAGCAGATCAGAGAGCAGTTTACAAAGTTTCATCAGTTTCTACAAGAGGAAGAGGAGGCCAGGATCTCTGCTCTGAAGGAGGAAGAGAGGCAGAAGAGTCAGGTGGTGAAGGAGAAGACTGCAGCTCTGAGTAAAGACATAGCAGCTCTGTCAGACACGATCAGAACCACAGAGGAGGAGCTGAGAGCTGAAGACGTCTCATTCCTGCAGAACTACGAGGCTGCAGTGAAGAGAGTCCAGCAGCGCCCCCTGCTGGAGGATCCACAGCTGGTCTCAGGAGCTCTCATAGACGAGGCCAAACACCTGGGCAACCTGAGCTACAACATCTGGAACAAGATGAAGGACATGGTCTCCTACACTCCTGTGGTTCTGGATCCAAACACTGCTCACCCAGAACTCCTCCTGTCGGACGATCTGACCGGTGTGAGACGTGGAAGGAGGATGCAGACGCGTCCTGGAAGCCTACAGAGGTTTGACTCTTACCTCGCCGTCCTCGGCTCCGAGGGCTTCAACTCCGGTACTCACATCTGGGACGTGGAGGTGGGAGACAATCCGGTCTGGGCTGTGGGAATGTTAGCCGACGCTGTCCAGAGAAACGTGGAGACGCTCCCTGGATTATTCAGAATCGTGTTCTGCGACGGTGAGTACGCGGCAGACTCGGATCCAGATCGGCCCGCCACTCTCCACGTGAAGAAGCAGCTCCAGAGGATCCGAGTGAAACTGGACTGGAACAGGAGGAAGCTGTCGTTCTCCGATCCGGACACCGACACACACATACACACCTTCACACACACCTTCACCGACAGGATGTTCCCGTACTTCAACACTGTCACGTCACGCCCGCTGAGGATCCTACAGAACCCTCTGTCCGTCACAGTGAACCAGCGCTGTCAGACAAAATGATGTCAGCAATGACGTTCATGTGATCCTGATGTTTATGGCTCTGTTTTTTTGAGTTTTCACAGTGTTGGACCGCTTTAAAAGTGAAGAAGATCTTTCTAGACTTTTGGTATTTCTGCATGGCCTTCTCTAGACTTCGAGGCGGGTCCGTATCCACACTGATACGCTCTCACAGAACCGTGGATGTGATATTAATCTGAACAATGCTGAGCTTGCTGTTCGTCCTGTTGAACCAGTCACCACACTTTTGATTTTAACAACCAGCAGGAAGTTACAGTCCTTCTTCACCTATATTAGTCTCAATGTGCACTGAAATATTTTGGTTTTGGGGTCTTTCTTTGACAGTCGTGTCGTGTTTTATCAGTTACAGATACATTTTTCACTTAGGTTGAATGTTTCTAACTACAGATATCAGCTACATGTAGATCTAATCAGCTTTATGAAGGACAGATAATAACTTCAACATGCTTCCTTTCAACTCTTACAAGTGTTGATATGAATCAAAGAGCTTTACTGAACCGCCCTGATTGTAAACTTTATTCTACATTTAATGCTTTGTGTGTTTTTAATTTGCATGTTTTATTCCAACATCGTAACATTTGTACACTTAACTTTCTATCTTAAGAACATGATCTGTGCTACTGTACACAAAGATAATAAAGCATTCAAGTCTCGTATGTCTACGGAAATATATTTTACGTTTATTTAGATTTAATATATCAAATATTCACAATAACTCACTCAACACTTTTGGATGAAGAGCGACCCGACCTTCAGTTCTAAAGTGTTTTTATTTAACGAGGTCTGAATGAGACTCGACGATCAGCTTTTCTTACAAAGTGGACCTTTAACTGAACGTTGAAGGAGTTTTAAATTGAAGCCTGTGTTTTTGGGGGTTTCTCTTCTCTTTCTGTATCACCTTCACTCACTTAAAGGTCGTTGCTGTTCCTCTCCGCTCTCACAAAGAGCTGATGCGACGATGTTCCTGAGCTGCAGCGTCTGAATGAATTATGAACGATTTAATGAAGTGATTCGCTCAGTTTGATGGATTGTTTGGATCCAGTTCGCAGGGCAGAGAAATGTAAAAGTTCAGCTCAGTTTTTTTTAGAGATGTATTTTTTCCAGCCTGGTATTTTGAAGCAAAACAAATTCAGGCTGACTGAACATGAAGACGTTTCCATTTCTGATTCTGTTGGCGACCGAACCGACGGCAGGTGTATCCTGAAGCTTTGTCCTCGTCTCCTTGGCTGCTCGTCCCTGTCAGGTCGGATTTACGGGAAGCGGCTCGGCTGTTTTTTAAGGTGGCGGCGGCCTGCAGAGCGCTTCAGGTTCAGTCTGTCTGCGTCTCGGGAGATTTAACCTGCTGCTGTAAACGCCATCGACATCAGCAGCAGAGACTTCCTTTCCTGCTGTGTCGCCTGAGTGTGTGAATGGGACAGCTCACACCAATCACAGTGCTGGTTCTGCCCCGCGGGCACCGTGATCCATTTCTGGTCTAACAGTCTATTATCCTGTCCTGAAGTTTAATCTGTAATTACGGCTGTTACCGGAGGCCTTAAGGAACACAGAATGGCTGCAGTATCACATGAAGTGCTGCGCTTTAACCGCTAACATTACACTATAAACAAACTGCATCGGGGTCGCGTGACTTCAACATCGCAGCCAAGCGGCCGACCGACCGCTGCTCGGGTCAAACCAGTGGATATTATTTTAGGACACCTCGGGGACATTTTCTTTCTGCTTTTGTCACATCAGAGGAGGAGACCTGCGGATGTCTCCAGCCTTTTTGTGTGGCTGCAAAATCACAGAAACTCCGTCTGTGGATCGTGGCGACCAAAACAGGTATTTAAATCCAAACCATGATGCTTTCCTAACTCTAATAAAGTGGTTCTTGTGCCAACCTAAGCAGAGGATGAGCAGTGTTGAGACAAGAGAGAATTACGAACATCAACGTGAACAAACGTAAAGCCTCAACATACAGAAACGTTCAGTTTGAACTCGTCTGTGGTTTCCCGGTTGCGTTGAACAAAACATGCAAACCACAAACCGTATTTGAGACATTTAAACAATAACCAATTTAAAAAAAAAACACTGACTTAGAGATGAGGAGCTTCCTGACTTACTCAGCCGTTTCACACTGGCACGGTTCTGGTTCTGGCACTGGTTGCTGTCTGGCGAACCAGCCCGCTTTCACACCAGTTTAAGTGGAACCAAAGTGGGAGGACATCATTCCGCGTCACACAGGCGGAAGTAAACACAGCAACGGCAAAATGGCAGGTCGTGTGGATTATTTACGAGCGTTTGTTTTGTTACTGCAGCTATTTGCTCAGTTTTTAAGTTTATTAATTATTTGGTCTGGCGTTCGGGTGAACCCAGCCTTGGCCATCTCTTCTGAAAGTTCGTTGTATAGTTTGCTCTTTCTTGTGGAGGTCTCTAATTTCTCCTGGAATTCAGGTGATGCCCAAATCGCCACCAAACACTGAGTGTCTTCCTCCGACCGCTGAACATTTCTCTTCTCCTTCGTCTTCTCTGCTTTCTTTCCTTCTCCTTCCTGCTTTCCTTCTCGACACGCCCACTGATGATGTCACGGTTCCCAAGGAAAAACCAACTATTTTTAGGTTCCGCTGAGAACCGACTTTCCAGGTTCCGAACCAATTATTTTTTCAGTCTGAACGCGCCAGCGGGTTCAAAGTTGCGTTCGGGAACCAGAACCGTGCCGGAGCCCTGCCAGTGTGAAACCCCTATCAGTGCGTTTACATGACACTCAAGAAAACTGAATTACTGTGTTAGTCCGACTATGATCGGATTTTTAAGATGCATGTATACACCTTAGTCTGACTAAAATCGGACCGGATCGGATTTCTCATTGTCGAATTAAAACATCATTCGAGATTTCTTTCTCGGGCCGTGAGCCGTAAGTAGAAGGACGACGGCGGCGGCGTCTTTCCTCCGAAATCACCGCAAGAAAGAGCGCCATTGTGCCCCTAGTTTGTGTAATTATCATGTACACCATATACGAAATGCACAAAGATGTAGCTTCGTCTCGCTCTTCGTACGCCATCTTTCTTGAATGCCGAGGCAGCTGGTGGCGTAAAGAGGTCAGCCGGAGGTGTTTCTGTTTCCACTAGTTGAAATGGGAACAGCGCCACCTAGCGTACCGGGGTATGACATGCTCCGGCCCAATAATCCGATTTTCTCACCGGCATGTATACTCGGAAAACTGCAGTTGTCTGATTGAGTAGCATAGTCGAACTATGGCTGTAATCCGACTAAGCTGTGCATGCAAACGCTTTCTCTCTTTTAAAGTCCTAGAAGTCGTAAAAATAAAGTTTTCGACACCAAAAGAATGACTTTCTCAAACTGCAGGAGCTTTAAATCATCACAAAACCATGAACAACATCCTGAGCTGACACAAGGATGCAGGAAGTGCTCAACAAATGCACAATTATACTTGTTGTAAATCTATTTGAATCACCTTGAAACTCTGTATTTTCAGGTTTTCTCTCTTCAGCGGGGAACAGGGCTGAATGCCGCTGACAGACAAGAAGCAAAGTATCAAATGGATTCAATCAGACATTGGTGGTTTCAGTCTTTTCATGGCATTTGTTGACAACAAGAAAAATATTTTATTTATTTTATTTTTTTAAATGACAGCCTTCAGGAGGATAAAAACACCCAGAGAGGCTCTGCGGCGTCTGTGTGGGCGTTCGATGTGTAATTTCCAGATATACGAAACACAACTGAGCTGCCAAACAGCATTTCATGAGCCGTCTATCTCTGACAGAAAACCACATCCGAAAACTGAAACCGTCAGCAAAACACGGCGATAATTTAATTTAAATGTGGGATTAAACTTCATCAGCCGACAGTCGTGTATGTCGGACAGACGCACACAGAGAAGCAACAACAGATCTGAGGTGAAACCACGAAATGAAACATGAACGAGTGACGACGAGGAAACAGTGAAAGCACAGGATTCGTTACAGACTGGAACCAACTGAACACCCCTCGTCACAGCCTCTCTTCTGGTTTGACTCTTCTGGGCTACTGTAGAAAACATGGCGGTGCATCATGGACTCCATGAAGATGTCAGGGATCGGGAGGTTTGATTTCTTAGTTATTTCCTGTTTTATTTTGGTAGGTTTATCCTCATGTGTCACGTTTTACTTTCCACTTCCTGTCTTTGTGTTTTTACTTTCACCTGTCGCCGATCAGTTTTCTTCTTCCTCGTGTTTTTCCCTGAGCTTCAACAGAGATTTGTTTTTTTATTTCTCTTTAGGCTTAATTTTTACTTTACTTTGCCTGCCTTTGTTGCATTTTTGGATTTTGGATGCAGCTTTATCTTAATAGAGATAAACTGCCTGTTGTTTTAACGTTCAGGTCCTTTTTATGCAAACATAACAGATGGAAGGACACAAATTATTATTATTATTATTATTATTATTATTATTGTTATTATTGTTATTATTGTATTCAACTTTTGCCCCTAAATCTTACAAACTGGACCTTTGGCACACAGAGAAAAGTGAGAAAAAAATAAAAGAGATGAAACTGTGTACTCTGATTGTGTGAAAAAGCTGAATTTTGAGATATAAATCACTTTCCAGGTTAGATATTACTTGGCAGTGGAGCCCAACTCCCTCAGTAAAAATAAAAAGGCTCACAATCTTCTTTGTAGGAAATAACACAACAGAAAGAAGAAAACAACAATAGAGATTTGTAAGAACAAATACAAAAAGTTCAAATCTCAAAATATATCAAAATCAAGAACAACTCCCCAAGGAAATGACTTTGTGAAATCTCCCTCTGTTAATATAAAAAATCTAATTGGTCACGAAAAACACAATTCTTAGTTTTCAGATCATAAACTACAAAGTATTTCTTTGTAGAAAAAAACACAAGGGAGGGAAGAAAACAGGACACAAGAGTCCGAATAACAAAATAACAAAAATACGATGCAACAGAATGAAAAAAAGTCCCAAAGGACACGAGTGGACCGTCAGTCTGCTGTTCCAGGGTTGCAGGGCAGCGACACTGAAAACACAATCATCTTCAGTTTGACCTGAGAACAGTCGGCAGTCCCTGTTCTGGAGACCCGAGGCCCGTCTGAGACTTCAGAGGGCTCGACTGAGTACAGACACAACAGACTGACCGAGCTGCAGTCGATCAGTGTCGGTGGAGATTACGGAAACTCAACCTTGGAGGTTTTTTGGGAAAGATTGCACATATGTTGCTTATCTTTGATGTCAGTGCTCATTAGTTTTCAGTGCTCGTAACGTTAAATTAATAACAGGACAGATTTGCAGATTTGGGTCGACTGCCCTGAAGGACGAGCTGATCAGTGTGAGGTCGTCTGGATGGAGCTGAAGTCAAATGTTCCACCACATGTGTTCGTCTGCACTGTAAGCCTCTGTGTTTTTATTGAAGGGTACTGTGTGTGTGTGTGTGTGTGTGTGTGTGTGTGTGTGTGTGTGTGTGTGTGTGAGAGTCCACTGAGGTAAACACACCCTGACAGCGGTAACACTCTCTGTAATGGGAGCAAGCAGAAGGACACAGCGGTGAAGTGGAAGCAGTGAACCTTTCATTCAGTCTGCGCTCAGCTTCAGTCTCATCTCTGGCCGCTGCGTATAGAACTCACAGGTGAGGGTTCTGGTCCTGGTTCTGGTCCTGGTCCTGTGTTCTGAGCAGGGGACAGCAGAACCTGAGGGGAGCCGGAGCAAATGTGGCATCTGACTGGAGAGAAAACCCACAAGGGACTTCTGTTTTGGCTTTGTCGTCACTTCACATGGCAGTTTGAAATGATTATTGAAAAATGACTTGAAAAAACTGTCACGTACGGTGGCCAGGATGTGCCAATCTGGAGAGGATGTGGAAAAAGTAGACTTGTGAGCCGTCGGCTGAAGCAAAAGACGAGTCTGAAAATGAAAAAACTCTGTCACAGACTGACAGAACACACCCAAATCTCTGACCCATCACACCTTCACCTGTCTGAGTCTCACATGAAGTCTCGTTCCTCGTCTGGATAAAACACACAAAACTGAAAAGCAAAATCTTGTCTCGAACAGCGTCTCCCTCATCAGCTCACCTCCGCTCCAGAGCGTCCTCGCCGACCCGTCTCCACCGGCGATGTTCATCTTGGAAAGTCTGGGTTTAATTATTCAGTGATGTCGTGGAAAGCGGAGGAGACGACTGATGCTCGCTGCACTCGTCTGAATTAAAGAATCCGTCGAGGTCACGAACACACAATGACCCGCTCATGAGTCTCAAGGATGCAGCGCGGCGAACACTCATCAGCGCTCATTAATAAATGTAGTGATGTGGCTCAGACAGTTATGCGAGGTCGCCGGCACGAGGAATGTTTGTGTGTAGATAATGTGCAAAAAACAGAAAATAAACCAACAGGACCCACGATAATTTTCCGCCTCCATGCAGCAGAGAAACACCAGAGGAGCCGCTCAGGACGCCGTCTGAAGAGTCTGTGGAGAAAACTTTATAAACACACTCAACAGTACGAATCAGTGATTATTCTTCAGCAAACAAACGTAAAATCCGAGCGAGCAGAGAACTTGAAAAGAGCCTGAGAGCGAGCGAACAGCGACGGGAAAAGAAAATGACACATAAGATGCAGCGCAGCGTTACAATCACAGCGTAATGCTGCATGATGACGTCCAGCTTTGATGTGGATCCCAAAGAAACCACACAGAGCTTCTTCTAACACAGGAGACCACCGACTCACCTGACCTGAGAGGAGAGCGTCTGATTCTCATATGATAATGTGCATTACTTATATTTAAGAGAGTCATTTTGAAGTTTTCTTTTGCGCCTGTACACCCGGAGACAGTTCAGTCCTCTCACAACATTTATCAGAAGCAATTTTCCACCCTGAGACCCGTTCTCAAGAAAGTGCGTTTTCAAGATCCGTATGGACGATCGGCCAAAACGATGCAACACATGTGCGTTTCCACAAAAGAGCGTTGTCGTCTGGACAGCCCCTTAAAGGGATATTCCGGTGTAAATTTAATCCATGGTCTAAATCACTGTGAAACTGTGTTAGACTCCCTCTCGAGAGATCAAGTTAGCAGACCGCTGATTTACAGAGTTTTATCAACCTCAGAAACGACCGCACGACAACAATACACTGCAGTAAATGGATCCAAATATAAACCGCCACCAAAAAGCCACAAATAATGCTCAGAACAGCACCAAACTTCAGCAACAGTACAAATAGGGTCTCAGCACATAGTCCGGGGCATCTAACCTCCGCTAGCTTAGCTGGATTTCTACTGAAAAGCTGACTAAATTTACCACTCTTCTGCAGCAGCTTCCTGTTGACGGGAAGTCCCGACGAGTCGATTACCGAGTGCAGTAGAGTTCCGCGGCTCATGGATGAAAATGTATGATTATGACTCCATGGAAAAGCAATCAAAGTTCATATGTGTCTTACCTGCCAGTTTATAACAGTTATTATCGAGAACGGACAGGGAAAAGAACGGAATTGAGCATTTCTAACCGCACTCGTTAATCGTCGTGTCGGGACTTCCCCGACCCGGAAGCTGATGGAGGAGAGTTGAAATCTGTTTTTAGCTTCCCAATAGAAATCCAGCTAAGCTAGCGGAGGTTAGATGCCCCGGACTATGTGCTGAGACCCTATTTGTACTGTTGCTGAAGTTTGGTGCTGTTCTGAGCATTATTTGTGGCTTTTTGGTGGCGGTTTATATTTGGATCCATTTACTGCAGTGTATTGTAGTCGTGCGGTCGTTTCTGAGGTTGATAAAACTCTGTAAATTAGCAGTCATGGATTAAATTTACACTGGAATATTCCTTTAAACTCAGCCCCCCGGTGGCCACAAAGAGGAACTACTGCTAATCATAAAGAGAAATCATCCACCTGATCCATCCAGGTGTGGTCGCTCTCACCGCCTGTTTACCTGCACACACATCGGTGTAATTAATGCATCAGATGTCACAGATCTGGTGACGCAGACTCGCCTGTCAGAGAGCTCCTCGCCGTCATGTAAACATCCACACACACAACCAAAGCACCCGTCTAAAAACACACAACTCTCACCGACACACACTCTCACACACAGGACTGACATGCAGCCCTGTAATCTTCATGACAGCGAACATGTCTGCAATTACACAGCGTGTGTCCGCCGCAGCACATTAAAACATCAGAGACAATTACTTCAGCTGTCACCTCCGCGCACCAGAGCGTGAATGTCGATCTGTCACGTCTTTATCTTTCCAATTCCAAAGCTTTTCTCTCTTTGTGACTCAATTCTAACACATGTATTCAGTTACAATCCTGTAGGCTGCACAAGAGAGGAAAAGAGAACAAGAAAACAAGACTTTAATGCTCAAAAGTCACGTGTTTTGTCCCCTGACAGGCAACATGGAACCATAAAATGTGCAAGTATTTGAATTATTTTAGCCGTCAGTGTGCAAATGCTAATCTCAGCTCCTTGTTATTACCCAGGTCTCTTTGCAGATCTGCACCACGACAATCACTGTGGCGCTGATTGAAAGGCTCGACTCGCTCTGTGGACGACGGCTGGCGATGTTGATTTTGGCGCTCATGTTTTTTACCAAACAAAAACTGCCTCCTCTGCACAACGCAGAGCGAACGAGGACACAGTCATCGTAGGAATCCAACTGAATGTTGTTCAGAATCCAGATTTACTGTCCGTCTCTTGAGCACAAGAACCTGATTATACGAAGGGTCGGGTGATAGAGAGCGTCGTTTATTCTTTATTCATCATTTTTAGGCTGTAAAAATTCATTTCAAATAGGAAAATGAATGCAGATATATGTTTTTTACGTGTAGCAGCTCTCTTCATGAAGCCAAACTAAACGCAGCTTCAACACTCGGATGGTTTTCACGGCTCCCTGATGAACTGTACGAGAAATAATCATCCTCAACCATTTGTCTTTCGTTCCTTTTCCCCCGTTTGTTCCTCCTGCACTCGTTTCCCCCGCTGACTCTGCTGTCGTCCTGTGGAGGGATGCTGACAGACGAGGTCGACCTCTGACACAAGAAAGATATTATACAAAGTGTTATCAGCCCCTCTTCTTGCACTAAAAGGGAAATGTGTTGTCCATATTTACCTGCAGGTGTTGCACGAGAACATTCGAGAAAAAAAAGAGAGGACAGAAATTTCAATCAGACAAACTCAAGACTGAGAGAGATTTTAACCGGGGAGTAATATCCCCTGTGGTGTCTCCAATTTCCTCTTTTTTTCCTTCCAGTCATCGGCTTTGCTCGGAGGTCGTATGTATATGAGATTAAAAACCACACCTGGACCCTTCAGTTCCACCTGGACCGGCCAGGAGACGATGCCTCATGTGACAGCACACCAACTCAACACAACAAGACAACAAGACCTGCTGCAACCTGCCGACAGAGAAGATCTCATCTTATAACTTTGAGTTTATTGGTGCTCTTCGTCTCTGTTCTCACTTCTGTAAATCGCCTCCATCTCTCTTTATAAGGTTTACTGACAAGTCTAAAGTACGCCTCACTCTCCTCCTCCTCCTCCTCCACCTCCTCTAGCAAACAAAGAAACATCTCCACTGTGAATTATTTTTCCTGAGGGTCAAACTGAAACTGAGCGTCATGACTCCTCTTCACTCACACAGGTGAGTTAAGTGGGAGGCTAGTCTGTGAACTGTGACGCATGTTTATGAACAAACAGGTCATAATTTCAACGTTTGCCTTGTTTCTATAAAACTATGCTTGTGTCACATCCATCAGCATCACGTTCCCTTTACCTTCAGTATGAGACGCACCGATAAGATATTTGAGATAGTTTTTAACTTCTGTTTTGCTTTTCCTATTTCTTTGTGTTCTGTGTTGTGTCTGCCTCTTGTTTAGTTGTTTTATGTGTAACACCAAGGACCATGCTGGAAATAAGTTGTACACTTTTGCATGTCATCCTTTTGGATTACCGTTTTATGTCTTTTTGATCCAGAAATAAATCAATAAAAAAAAAACGAGCTGTAAACTACCTCAGATGTAAACACCTCTCAGCGGTAGTTTGTGTAGGATCCTCTCCTGAACCAAAGTGCCTCGTGTTCGTGTCTCCTGACCCGTCAGCCATCAGACTCAGACTCTGATGAGCTTTAAATTTAAAAAACTGTACGCCGGTATGCGCAGCACGTAGCTGATGGCAGCCGCACAGAGAAAAGCCTCCCGTCAAGCAAACATGACAGGCGATGACAGTCGCTGCTGCGGCTGATGAATACTTTATAACCTACCTGCTGTCGAACAGCAAACATCCATCTGCAGTTTCTCTCGCAGCCTACTTAAGGTCATTCAAAAACAAGCCGGGTGTTTTAACGTGTCTCAATATTTCAGGCTGGATGTTTGTTCTTTCATTATTCAGACGTCAGTGTTTTTCCTCTTTCCGTCTCCGCTCTCAGACGGATGTTAACTCGACTCTACATTCGTCTGAAAAGTTTGTGGTTCTGATTTGTTCTGAGATACTTTATGACGTGTTTTCGTGCAGTTGTGTCGCCGCTCAGTCCCGTCGCTTCGATCTGCAAGCAAATAACACAACTTCAGACTTTCTGATTGCCCTCAGTACAAATAACAAGGTCGCATTCTGTGTGTCAGGTGACTGAAAGTAAAGAGCGAGAAAGAACAAACATGGTCGAGGTTGTGGTAGATGGATGAATCAAACAAATACAGGTAATACTTCCCCTCCATGAGTTAGTGTTCCTGTCCCGTGTGACACCACAAGTCAACGTTGGTTTAACTTACGTCCACAGCGTGACAGATATAATGTATTTAACTTACATCACATACACAAACATCATCTTTTGCTAAACCTGAAATATTTTGTTGTCCAGATGTTCTGCTCTGCACAGAGGATGATGTAAAGGACTGGTACATGTTGGCACCGGAAAAAAGTGTCAAGTTGTTTTAATATCTGGACGCAGGTTGATGAGATCACTCCATTCCTTTAATACATCTTTAAAAAAAAAACACTTGATGAATGTCATCTGGCACAAACTGGATAGAAAAAGATGACATTCCTTTTGTCTTGAGGGTTATTTTGACCCCAATAGACACAAAAAAAAATGTATTTCTTAACTAATTTCTAGTCCACAGCAGTTTGTCAGGAGTGAATGACTTTGTTTTTATATTCCTGTTTTGTTCTTTTGATGCTGTGGCTCCATCTTGTGGATGAATCGTGTATAACTACTATGAGCTGTGTTTATGTACTTCTCTGCCTTTTTTGTTGGATGTTTTCATCTGTTTGTATGAACTTATTTTCATGTTTTTCTTGCACTGTTGTGTTTTGTTTTCATGCTATATAATGTTATTATAACAGTCCTTCTACTTCTCTTAATAATGACAATTAACTGCGTCAAAGGTCAGCTGTGTCTCACAAGGTAGAGCAGGTTGTTCAGTAATCGTAAGGTTGCTGGTTCTCCGGCTCTCCCAGCTGTACGTCGAAGTGCCCTTGAGCAAGACACTGAACCACAAAGTGCTCCTGATGAGAAGTTTGCACCTGGACAGGAGACTCTGTCATCAGAGAATGAATGAGTGCGTGAACGGATGAATGTGACAAGTGTTGTTAAGCACTTTGAGCGCGCTGTAGAAATGAAAATCAATTTACTATTAAACTTTGGTTCTGATCTGTTTTGTCCTCTCTTGATTTGTGACAAATTAATGGAAAAGTTCATGCTCCAAGCAGAGAGGGACATAATCCAAATGTGCACTGAAGTTTATCTGAAACTCTTCAATGACACAAATACACATGAGTGTCTGACAAAGTCACAGTCTCATTAATATAAAATCTCTTCTCAGTGTTAACTCAGAAACTTTTGTCCAAAAATATTACAATTAACTTGTGTTACGTGTCGACCTGAACTGGTTCTTCTCTCTCTGTCTCTCTTCCTTCGTCTGTGTTTTTGTGTTTCAGGATGACACACCTGTCCAGGTGTGTTGCAATAACCTGACGACAGCATTTAGGGAGGAGTGAGTGGAACTCTCATTGCTCATATTGAAAGGAGGAGATCTTTCCCGTTTGTCTCCTTACCTTTTTCCTCTGCATGTTTTTCAGTGCTGGGGTTTTGTTGTGTTTTGTTTCATTAGTTAGTTTTTAGTTTAGTTTGCAGATCACCAGAAGTCCAGTTAGAGTTAGATTAATTCTTTCCTTTTTGATAGTTTAGAGTGGACAGCTGGGTGCGACGGCTCAGTGATTTCCCCTTTTTTTGTTTATTTTAACTTGGATCTCTGACTTTCTTTTTTGTAGGTAGCTTATTTGTTGCTCCTTTTGATTTCAAAATAAAAATTTGGCTTAACCGCTCATTACATGTGAGCGTCCTTTTAAATATGTTACAACCTCTCTGTAAGTCTCTCTAAGTATCCGTAACAAACTGATTTCCCCCTTTGGAAATAAAACAAGAACAATTCGAAAAAACCACTAACAACCACAGACAGCAGGAAAATATTACAGTTCAGGCTTCAGACTGTGTGGCAGATAACACAAGACGTCTCCTGCAGATCTGGGAAATGTTGACGGGCTGTTTTAAGTGTTTTTTCTGGAATTTAATCGTACAATCAGAAAAACAATGAACAGATTAATTATAAATACATATAATAATTTACATATAAAGCATTTGAAGGGGAGGTTGTTTATCCAATCAAGTAGGCTCAACTATTATAAGATAAGATAGATGTTCCTTTATTGATCCCGCTTGGGAGAAATCACAGGTAACACAGCAGTACTGAGGGGGAAAATTAGTAGCTAGTAATAAAACAATTGAATAAAATGATATAATAAAACCTATTAGAATAAAAAAAACATTCTTCATACTATAAACAGTAACTGTCCTGACATGTTTACCTGTTTAACAAGAGATAAATAAAGAAAATAGAGAGAGCACCTTGAGTCAGCTGTGAACCTGCATGTTGTCAGCTGTTCACTGGTTCAATAAAGTTTTCTCATTCAAAGGCTACTTTGGGTCAAGTACCAAAACAGCCGCTCCTGTTCTCAGGCTCTGTCGTCTCTCACGTCTGAATAAAGAGCCTTAAAAATAGCAGTCGGTGTCTTTAATCAGACAAATGTTTCAGTCACAGCTGAGGTCATGTCGCTGCTGAGCTTCAGTCCGACAGCAGCTCGGGTCAAACGTCAGGACGAGTCTCCGATCCGCCGCTGGATGGAGACGTTACGTAGCCAACGGTCACAGAATCACCTTCACGTCGGAGTTATTAAGAACAAACCGAGGAGGAAACAGCTATCAGACAATATAACTTTAATTTAATAATTATTTAAAATTTGATTTTATAATATGTTACAAAACAATGCGAAAAATGTGTTGTGTAAATCGAGGTTGTGTAAGTCTGCGTCAAGCTAGCTAACAATCAGCCTCAGCTGGGTAGTTCCGGTCGGTGGGTAAGGGCTGCCTTCAAAATAAGAGTAGAGGACTTCACATTGTGGGACAAGTTGAAAGTACAGTAGGGAATAAAAAAGACAAAAGAAAAAAAAACACACTCAAAATTGTGTTTTACCCCTCTAATTTTCCCATAAGCCAGGATTTTACCTTTCTTTCAGAATTGTCTGGGATTTGAGGTACAAATGTAAAGATACTTATCAGAATGCAACCTGCACCACTAAACTTAAAAGAACAAATACATGTGTTAACATCAAACTATCACAATTAATTTACAGGTCTTGTCTAGTGAGCACTTATCGCTTAAACCTCCGTGTCCTTTGAGATACTCATGCGCTCTGATTGTATGAATATAAAGCATTGGGAAGAGATTATACATGTTTAATATTTGCATTGGCATTATATATTTTTCCATGCATACTCAGTGTGATATATATATGTGTGTCAGTGGTTTTATTGTGACAGTAGAGCAGAGGGAGTGTGATGTAAACACTGACGTGTGCCTGTCCTCTTATAGACACAGCACACTTCACAGGGGCTGTTTTTATTTTGAAGGTTCCGACCGGAAAGGTTGTGCGTCTGCCTGCCTCGCCGCTGGTCCGAGCAGCTCCTTTCAGATCAGACAATTGCAGAGAAGATGGCGGCGTTACGAGTCGTGGTGCTATCGGGGAGCGGTAGGGCTCTCCTCAGCACGCCGAAAACAATCAAAACCCCGAAGGTAGGTCGATGTATGAGTTTGTGTTTATCACCGAGCACATAGTGGGGTAATAACAACAGGAAAGCGCTGCTGTGAGGTGTCCTAGCACCGAGCTAACGTTAGCCTGGTGGCTGTCAGCGGGGTGAGACAAGGTCACTCGTGTTCCAACGGATTTTTAGGATGTGGCAAACCACTGTGGCATTAACTCCTCTGATATTTCATCATTCTTAAAATGTAGAGGTCGACAAGGCTTATAAAACCTGCATAACACACGTCATAGATCTCTAAGAGTCGCTTCAGCCACCGCTACATGTAGCAAGCTAATCGGTTAGCTAACTCATGATGCCATGTCAACCACCCGGCAAATGGAAATGTTGACTATATTTACACCTGTATCTTTGTTGACTACTCAAAGATACGGATCTACACACCCGGGTGTGTTACCGTAATGTTTTTAATCGTTTCAGAGGTAACTTGAGTCCCAGTTACCTTCATATTTCTGTCCGGACTGAACCGGCTAAAGAGCTAACTTGCTTGCTAACGAGTTAGCATTTCAAGGACTGTAAGGACTTCCGGTGAAGAAATCCGTCTTTAGCCTGTTGTTGCTGTAACCTTCATCTGTAGGCTGTTTATGATCCACGGGTGAGTTCTAAGACCAGCTTGAGAAAACATGAAGCTGAATCTGCTTTTGTAATGTCCCATCAGTTGTGACCTGGTTGAGGCACAAATCGAAAAACTGTTCGATATTTGTAGATGGCTGCTTATAAAGAGTCGCTCAGGTTGTTTTAATTCTGCCAAAAGCTTCAAAAAGTGCCTAATACTATGTTATGACACTGATTGGCAATGCTCATTACTTAATTAATGAAACTAGGTCACTGTCAGCATACACAAACATATGGGATTTCATATATTAGGCCTATTTCCTGAATGTTAGGGAGATGCTTCATTTTAACAGTTGTGTTTCCATTGTCTGAATTCAAATATGTCTGGAATAAGCTACCTTTTTAAACAATATCTGTGTTGTGATTACAGTAGATGATATGTATTAACCACCCTGACACCTTACTGAGCGTCTAGCAGTATGTCACTTGTCCTGCTAGCAGATTCCCACCTTTTGATTCACAAGTAGTAAACATTCTCCCTCCTGAGTGTAGCTCGGTGTCTGTGTGCGTCTACAGCGATGCGGGGATGCTGTCATGTGACGCCTGCTGCCTGGTTACAGAAGCAGCAGCCAAGGGCGGTTTCATAAGGATGACCGCACTCAAAGCAAGGGCATTTTGATGCATGGCGCTCATACAGTAAAGCTGTGTCCTGAAGTAAACTTTTAGTGTGGCAGGTGCAGCTGTCGGGTGTTGTTGGACATCTGAGAATCATGACTTGCTCTTACCTTTGTGAGGCTGCAGCAGTGTCTTTGTCTAGTCTGGTTGTAATCAGAGTACATTTGTCGTTTTAACTGTTGTTCGGACAAAACTAGCAGTTTCATGATGTTGCATTTGGCTTCCAGAAATTGAGATTTTTAATTTTAAAATCATTGATTAGCCAATTCATCGTTTAACCTAGACATTAATTCACTGATGAAAATAACTTAAAACTGCGGCAGTACTTGTTAAGAATCTCTTTTGAATTTTAATAAGATTCTGATGATTCTTGTAGAGAGAGATTATATGTTTATCAAAGACTACAAGACTAAAATTGGCGCTGCTGATCTCTTGATTATCAGTTTTCACCTCTGTTACTTCAAGATGAAGGGAAACGTGTTCGTCAGTGTTCCAGAATCAAATATGATGACTTTAGCTTTTTAGATTTTGGTCACTAGAAAAGGGGGATTCTTCACTTTTTGCCTAATAGATTTACCAACTAGTGTTTTTGTCTCATTCCCATAACAGAATATTAAGTCACCTGATGTTTGAATAATCTACATGTTGCTGTTGGATGATTTAACAGGTGTGTTTTTTTGCTCTTGTTCCTCCACAGGCCAACATGTCCTTCACCGCTCTGCCGCGAAACAAGAAGGTTGCCCTGACGACACTGGGTGTGGTCACAGCTGGCGGGGCGGGGCTCGCTCTGATGCTGCACCAGTCGGTTAAAGCCTCCGACCTGGAGCTCCACCCCCCTAACTACCCCTGGAGCCACGCTGGACCTCTGTCTTCTCTGGACCATGCTAGGTGTGATGGCTGCACACACACACACACACACACACATGTTTATACTTACTGACTTATCTGCAATCGTAGATGCATTTTTGAAGTGCTTGAGAGTTCTTGAAAAGCTGTATAAATCATTTTCTGTGAGTGGGTAGTTTTTCTTTTGAGCACATATGCACAAAGCTGCCAATGGTTTAACAATATTCCACTGATACATGACACATTAATACAGTTATGTATACTACCATGCAGCTGCAAATGCAGGTTAAAGAGGACTGCTGGCAAGTAAACAAAAAATGCATAAAACCTCGGCTTTGCTAATATTTAATGAGAAATATCCAACATGTTTGATACAAACTGTGCTTTAGTTTGAAACTCTGAATGTAAAAATAACAGGATATCATTGTCGGTAGTCAGTATCTTTGTGTTTGTGAGTCTGTGTGATTGTGTTTTTAGGGGGTGATGAGAGGATGATCACAGGTTTCTCTCTGACTTTCTTCCCCTGCAGTATTCGTCGTGGTTACCAGGTGTATAAGCAAGTGTGTTCAGCCTGCCACAGTATGGAGTACCTGGCCTTCAGAAATCTGGTGGGAGTGTCACACACAGAGGCCGAGGTCAAGGCGATCGCTGAGGAGGTGAGTCTGAGTCTTTGAGCAGAGGAACGGAGCAGTTTTAAATGGACCAGATTTGGTTATTTGTAGAATGAAACTCTTAAGTTCTTGACAGCAGGTGGTGACAGTTCTTACTATAAAGTCGTCCTGTGTTGTGTTCAGGTGGAGGTTGTGGACGGTCCTGATGAGAGTGGAGAGATGTTCACCCGTCCAGGGAAGCTGTCGGACTACTTCCCAAAGCCCTACCCCAACCCTGAGTCCGCCAGGGTCGCCAACAACGGAGCCCTGCCTCCAGATCTCAGCTACATCATTAATGCCAGGTAAAACTGAAAAAACTGAAATCCTACAGTTATGTCTGAAGGCCACAAAACCATCTTAATTCTGTGTGTCTGGTGTTGACTTGTTGTGTTTTCTCCCTTCAGACATGGAGGAGAGGACTACGTGTTCAGCCTGCTGACAGGATACTGTGAACCTCCAGCAGGAGTGACAGTGAGAGAGGGACTCTACTACAACCCATACTTCCCTGGCCAGGCCATCGGCATGGCCCCGCCCATCTACAACGAGATTCTGGAGTATGACGACGGTGAGTAAAGAAGCAGTTTGATGTGTGCATCATCAGCTGTCACTTACAACGCTGAGCCGAGCAAAAAGGGAGAAAATGCTCAAACAGAAATTGTGCAGTGAGCACTTTGTATGTTTTGAAAGTTTTACATTTTCAGTTCCAAGACTATCGTGAAACAGCGAATCAAAACAGACATGTGAATTTCAAAATGTTATATCATAAGAAGTGGCCATGTCACAGTCAATTTACAAAGATCTTTCTGTCGTGTGTGACCAAGTCTTTGATTGTTGAGTTGAAACGTCAATATAGATGAATACTTTTCTGCAATTCCTTAGCTGTAAACTGTCAATTGAAAACAGATCAATCAGTCCTAATTACACAATAATAATCAGTCATTTTCTAAATGCTGTGATAGAATATTTAAAAACAAAATGTTGTAAAGAATCCTTGTGCTGATGGTTGCTGCATGTCTGTCGCCATAGGAACCCCTGCCACCATGAGCCAGGTTGCTAAAGACGTGTGTACCTTCTTGCGGTGGGCTTCTGAGCCGGAGCACGACCAACGCAAACGCATGGGACTGAAGGTACGACACGTACACACACACACAAACACACACACCCGGCATTTGATGCAAGCTTTCAATACCTGAGAAGAACCAGACAACTGATCTTTTTGTTTTAACGTACTTCACATTAATACACGTCTGCATCAGAAAGTTACAAAAGAAAACACTAACAACCTAAAGGTGACCGGTCGTAGTTCTTTCAGTGTCCACACGGTGGCTCCACCCAGCAGTTATGTTATGTTGTATTTCCATATTGCACAACAATAATTCTTATTCTCGGATCCGGACAATGGGGAAAAACTGTGTGTAAGCTAACACGTGTCATACCTCAAACCAGGGTTTGGCTTCATGGTATGCGGGATAGTTCATGTTTTTTGAAGTGGGGTCATATAAACAGGGTTCGTACACATTTTCAAGGTCAGTTTCAAGCACTTTTAAGGGTCATTTACAAAATTTTCCAGCACCTTATCGCTGGGGTAAAATACATATCTACAGTAATGTGTGTGTATATATATATATATACTCATGATTATTTTTTTCACTTTTTATCACAATTATGTGAATTGTTTTATGCTGTAAACATCTAAAGTTTTCTTTCATAAAAGCTAAAACTTAAGAAATTAAAGGAGAACACAAACTTTTATCCAGGTCTTCAGTTACACTTGTACCAGGACAAAGAGAGACCTGAGAACACTCTGTAATTTTCTTTTTTGACATAAACTTTTATAAGCTGTTTGCTCATTCATCAAAGTTTGTTAATATTGATAGCGTCATCAGTCCAAATTGAATCAAATTCACCTTCTCAGCCATCCTGCATGTGTGATGATACACTCACACACTGATTTTAGAGACAGTTATAATGTCAGGCACTTTCAAGCACTTAAACTAAAATCCAAGCCCTTTTCAGACCTTGAAAGCACAACATTGAAATTCAAGGACTCTCAAGGATTTCACCCATACGAACCCCGTATAAAGTACATGTAGTCGGTCTGTTCTCTACTGTAATCACCGATCAGCGCAGCCTCAGTTTGAGCAGAGAGCCGCTCCAGCCCAGACGCTCAGCTTTGTACTGCAGTGAACAGAGTCCAGATGCAAAGTGAATTTTAACCACCTAAAACGAGGCTCACCTAAAAAAATCTATACCAGTTCAAGTGTTTGTTATATAGAGTTACATTTTCCCAACCGTAGAACCTCCGTATCCCCACCACTGAAACTCTGACGGACGATCTGCGAGCGGAGAAATACAGTGCGAGGCCCAGTTGAGCTAATGCGTAGGGATACGGAGGTTCTACGGGTGAGAAAATGTAGTGCCAAAAGAAAGGGCGGTCTGACGGCGATGTAAAGCGCTGTGAATTTTCTCTATATAATGTACACTTGAACTGATATAGATTTTTGTAGGTGAGCTTTGTTTTAGGTGGTTAAAATTTGCTTTGCATCTGGACTCCGTTCACTGCAGTACAAAGCTGAGCGACTATAGATATGTACTTCACATGACCCCACTTCCAAAACCACGAACTATCCCTTTAACTACGAGGCATCTGGACATGTCCATTAATCCCCTTTATTTGACATGTTCTGTAGTTGAAGGACGTTTTACGATGTAGACAAGATGGAAGGAACGATGTGGGATTAATCTTTCTGTCCTCTTTCCAGTTGCTGATGGGCTCGGCCATCCTCGTCCCCCTGATGTACTACATGAAGAGACACAGGTGGTCCGTGCTGAAGAGTAGGAAGATCGCCTACAGGCCTCCCAAGTAATCGGATACAAACACCCCCCCTACCTGGGCTTAAACCTTACCAGAGAGGGCTGCGTTCAGTGACCCCACAACGCTCACACAGCCATGATCATACGGACACAGAACAACTGACAAACACACATGCCTTTCTAAAGAGGAGGTAGATAAATAAGAGTATATACTATGTTTATTCCTGGAGATAAATGCCTTTTTTTTTTTTTTAGTTGGCGATGTGGTAGAAACTAATAGTGTGGCAGATTTTCCCACATCTGGAATCGTGTGGTGGAAGTTTGTGTCAGAGAGTTGTGGCGTTCTTGAACGCACCCCCCCGAAAAAAGTTTATTTTATCTGCATCGAGTCATCGCCGTTGAGCAGTTCACGTCTTCATTGCATCACGTATCAGACACTTCGAGATCGACTGAGGAGTTGATTGATCGTCCTTCTTTGTAATATACTCAATTAACCATGAGAGCGCTGAGAAATGGTTGGTAACATCCTGTGTGTGAACCTGTCCCCCACAAAGCCACTCAGTCAGTTAGAAACGCAGCCTCTAAACCTGTTTTACTGTACAAAATAAATTATCTGAAAACGTTTCTGTGTGACGATTTGTTTTGTTTTAAGTACAACACACACACCTCATAACGCCGCCTGTGTGATTCCATCAGCTCTGTTTCACTTGTAGAATCTGTGTCTGCGCTTTGTCATGTAAATATTTAATAAACTGGTGAATGAACAAACTTGCTTGTCAAGACTTTCAGAACTGAACATCTCTGATCCTGTGAAAATGTGGGAAGTTTACTTTAATTGTACAAACTGCAGTCGTCCCTACAGCGGCCATCAAGAAGGCCTGTTCAAGAAGTCTGTTAGCTTGTTCTGTTGTGTAACATGATGGAAACAACATTTTGAGATAAAAAAAACACAATTATGTATATTCTATTTCAGCCAATAGTTCCTTTATAATCTACAAACTGGACTTAACTGAAACAAGCTCTGATTGGAAGTCGACTTAAACAAAATAGAATCAGTTTGCAGGTAAATGCATTTTTTTTTTTTTTTTTTTAATGAAGACATTAATAGTTTACAAACAGGATGACAAAACTGAATCACTGACACAAGTAATGAACATTTTGTCGACATAGCTTCCTTTAACATGTTTTAACTATGTGATCAGCCACGGGCGGCTGTAGATCAGGAGCCTCAGTGGGTTGTCTAGTAATCGCTGGTTCGAATCCTGGCTGCATGTCCAAGTGTCCTTGAGCAAGATACTGAACCCCAAATTGCTCCTGATGAACAGTTGTCACCATGGCAGCCTCTGCCATCAGTGTGTGAATGTGTGAATCTGACAAGTGTTTTAACCTGTTAAGGATTACCGTTCCAACATAGGAACACCCTTTACTAACAGGGGACGCTCCAAAACTTCGTAAAAACTTTGATAATAGTTTTAAGCATCAGATCTTAACAGTATATACTCATGCCGCACACTGTTCGAAAGCTGAGACTGTCGTGATTATTTTAAGCCCAAACACAAAGGAAAAAAGTTATTTCCAGACCATGTAATAGCCTTCTAAACTCACCACGACACTATTTCGCTCTCTTTTATTCTTTGCTCTATCTTGCATTGTTCTGTTTGTATTGATACGTTTTTCTACTTTTATAATATTTATATAAAGCATTTTCACTTTGTTCACTTTTGGCCTTTTCTTATCAAAACCCTGTGGGCGGAATGGTAAAAACGTTGTTTTCAGTGGTTATGCCTCTGTCATTCTATCCCAGAATGAGCAGCATCAAATCAAGAAACAGGCAACAAATCACAGGGTCTTAGCTTTCATTTGAGACCAAGATTATGTTTCTTGGTAAAGGGGTTCTCAAGTTATATGCCTTTGAATCTCAGTAGGCGCTCTTGGAAACCAAAAAGGACCCAAGCAAAACGCACAGACATTCCTTTAGAAAAATAAATGTTTCAGTCTTTTGACTTCAAAATGGTACCTATTATAGTCCTACAGAGAGTCTCTGTAGCCATTAGCCATTGTCGGTTAATTAGTCATTAACTGTTTATGACAATCCAACGTATTGTCTATATAATCGCTGTCGGTCCCCGTTTCGATCAAATCCTTGCGGGAAAACAACGGTTGAGGTGCGTCTGTGTAATTCCACCTCAGTCTGTTTTTGTTCTGTCGGGGCGGAGTGTGCCCGTGCAAGCCAGGAAGTAGAAGGAAGTGGATCATTCCGTTTGGGAACTAACGTTAGTCAGTGGCACTGGAGCCGTTTAACACCGAACGCCGATCTATTTCGTATGTGGTTAAAGTGGACTTAAGTTCTACTCTTGCCTTGTGCGGGCGTTGAAGAGCTGCTGTCATCCAGCACCACTTTATTCGGGACATTTTAACCTCAGGTATATCAGTTAAGTTACGGTTGGTCGCAGTGCAGTTAGCTTTAGCACCGCGAGCTTGCTAACGTTAAACCCACCTCTGCACTGAGTTAGCTGTCACAGCGGGGGCGCAACATGTCGGGATTTAAACTTCTACCTACACCTCTGGAGAGTCTGGTCGTGTTTGTCTGCATGCTGATGTCAGTTGGGAACTTACTCAGTCACCAACACGGTAAGGAAACGTTAATATACAGCACGTTACTGCTCGTTCTGACTCCGATGTGCGCAATACGGAGGCAATGGACAGTTAGCCTGACGTCCCAGTGATGGTCTTTTAACACATATTTCTGAATTATCTCAGATTTGATTGTGTATCGGTGTGTGAGGAGAAACGTTAATCGTGAAAGATACGAGGCAGCTAACGGTTTAAGAGTGGTGCTAGCTCTGTATCAGTACTGATGTTTTACAGCCAGCTGATTGGAGGCGCGGCTGGGGATACATGTGCAGTAATGTTGTGAATGAAACAAGCCTCGCCTGCTACTGGGCCTGTCCCTTCCTTATAAGCCCCTCCCACAGAGTAGTCTGCCCTCCACGAGCAGGCGTGTAGTTGTAACCATGGTAACAGAGGAAGCCACACAACCAAGATGGCGCATTTAAAATAACAGCTACAAGATGATTGTTGTTTGTCTGATCAATGCAACTAAATTACAATGACGAGTGCCTCATGCCGAGTCACGGTACACTAAATCTGTTCATATGTATATTTTAGTTTTATATTTAGTTTAGTCTTTCCATTCTATTTCTTAGCTTTTTATTTTGCTTATTTTTCACGATTGTTGTTGTTTTTTAAACCACTACTGACCTTTTGTTGCTGTGGCAAAGAAACTTCCCCGTTTGTGGGACAGTAAAGGTATAAAGGTAAGGTAAAGGTAGATATCCCGTGTAACAACAATATTCCTCACATGGCGGTAGACAGAGTTACCAGGTAATCATACCCGGTGCAACATTTTTGCAGTGCTGCCTTTCTGAAGCATGAGTAACATTACTTTTCTAAACCAATTCAGCCACTTCAGAGTGTCCTGAAAGACACTTTTGCTAACCAATATATTTCTCGTGTATGTCCTCGTAATTTATGGTATAGCCTCTTAATTTTGCTCTCAAGGTGTACCAGATTTAAGTTTTACTCTTAGAGTGTTTAGTCTCAACTTTTCTTGAGTCCAGGTTGTATATAAATAATCTGACTACCATCTAACATACTTACAACTGTTCTTTCAGAGTAATTGAGGTGACATGTAAATGTGTTTTCTGATCGTTTGCTTTACCCTGATGGCTCTTTATGTATGGAGGACCAAACCTGACATAAGTATAAATAAATAAATAAATGCATAAATGCATAAATAAATACATAAATAAAAAAATGCTGAAATAAATATATAAATGTATAAATAAATACATGCATAAATAAATACATACATAAATAAATGAATAAATAAATAAATGCTGAAATAAATGTATAAATAAATAAATACAAGTATAAATAAAAGAATAAATGCTTTTATATATTTATTTCTGTATTTCTGTGTCCATATGTAAATGAGGAGGTAGGAGGTCCTAACCTCAGTCAAGAGCATGATTGGTTACAGGAGTGTGCTCGATGAGGGTCTACTACTTCTGCCTTACTAGCAGCGCTGATTCCTGTACACTGTACAGGAATGTTGCTGGCTACCAGCAAGCCCGCTCAGCTAACTGTTAGCTGCAGTTGTTGACATTTGTTCATGTAGCTCTGGTTTAGTTATGAATTTGACTGGCGTTCATTTTAACTTGCGAGGGTCCCAGGTGTGCTGGTGGTGTGGTTTGAGAATCCCGTCTGGAGAGAGAGGGATCCTCAGCCATGTCCGCTAGCCAGGAAAAACATTCTGCTCATCACTCCAAGTCATGTATATGTGTATTCTAGACGAGCGCTACAGAGCACAAATCGTCCAAAAGTGCATGTTGTCGGTCTCATATCTTTGTCGTGAATGTCTGTACTCTCAAATAACTCATGTGTGGAACAGGCTGAGGCATTTGTTCACGCCGAGCGGCTCGAGAGCGGTGTGGAGACCCCTTTTAGCTCTTGTGTTAGCTGTTAGCTGCTCGCTGTAGCGCAGCGTCTAGGCTACCTTGTGACACCGGTTACCATCGGGTATTTTTCATTCCGCACTGTTCAAATGGTCGCCTAAAGCCATCGTTCCGAGCCGCATACATCGTTATTAAGCTGAAGCTAAGTCGGTGTGAAAACTGTACACTGTCATACAGCCTGCTGGTCAAACAGTCTGCAGAGTACGTTGACATCCAGCCCGAGCTCAGCGTGAGGTCAATCAGCTGTGGAAAATCGTGAGACGTCCAGATCGACCTGTGATACAAACACCAGTAGCGACAATGGTTCATAGGAAAGCCCAGACATGTATCTCACTCTCGGTGGTAACATGTGTCAACAGTTAACCTGGACGCTATGCTCTTAGCGCTACAGCGAGCAGCTAACAGCTACCTGCTAACAGCGGTGTCCACGCCGCTCTCGAGCCGCTCGGCGTGAACAAATGCTTAATACTGTTCCACACATGAGTTGTTTAAGAGTACAGAGATTCACGACAAAGATATGAGACCGACAACATGCACTTTTGGACGATTTGTGCTCTGTAGCGCTCGTCTAGCAGTGGTTTGCAAGTCGCAGCCCCGGCATCTCCGTGTGGATAGAAGTGTTCAAGCCACGTCAAAACGAATACACGTATACATGACTTGGAGCGATGAGCAGAATGTTTTTCCTGGTTAGCGGACATGGCTCTCCAGACAGGATTCTCAAACCACACCACCAGCACATCTGGGACCCTCGCAAGTTAAAATGAACGCCAGTTAACCTGTCACACTGGTCGAGGCCATTAAGCTAACTGGAGCTGTTTTACAACGTTACAGAGAGCGAGGCTTGAGATCCTGAATCGTTTGCTTTTGTCTGGCTCTCCGATTTGACCAATCATGCTCTTGACTGAGGTTAGGACCTCCTACCTCTGCATTTACATATGGACACAGAAATACAGAAATAAATATATGTAGGTGAACAGAAATACAGAAATAAATAAATGTAGGTGAACAGAAATGTATAAATAAATAAAAAGCATTTGTTCTTTTATTTATACCTTTATTTATTTATTTATACATTTATTTCAGCATTTATTTATTTATTCATTTATTTATGCATGTATTTATTTATGCATTTATTTATTTATTCCAGCATTTATTTATTTATTTATTTATGCATTTATTTATTTATTTATTTATACTTATGTCAGGTTTGGTCCTCCATATTTATGAAACATAATGATTCAAAAATGTTTTGTCTTACAGGTTCAGGTGTCAACAAAGTGTTCGTGAAAGAACACGATGATGCCGTTTTACCCTGTTCCCTCAGCACCAGGGAGAACCTGGTAGGAATGCTCTTTGACTGGAGGAAAAATGGTCAGAAAGATGGTCAGAAGGAGGTGTTCCTGTATGATGCAGGCAATCATTACAATAATGGCCGTCAAGGTCAAGATAAGCAGTTCAAAGGTCGAGTCTCACATTTTCAAGGTCAACTGATGAACGGCAACGCCTCCATAAAGATCCAGAATGCAAAGATGGCCGACAGTGGAATCTACAGCTGTGATTTTCCAAAACTTCAGCCGGGTCAAACATTCAGCATTGAGCTTGTTGTTGGTGAGTGCTTTCATTAAACAGTTCATATTAAAGTTTTTTTTGCAACTTCTGCGTTGTGCTGGAAGTTGGTCATTAGTTGCATAAAACGTATCAGAGTAAAAAGTCTCCCCCTGAAGGACATTTGTGGTCAAAGCTAACTTAAGCTCACGTCATATTAACAGAATTCAAAGAGTATTAAGGGTAGAATCAGTAGGATTTTGTCCCAGCTGTACCTGAATGCGCCACAAAGACAGTTAATTGTTGAGTCTCGTTCCCAGGACGTCAAATAGACACATGTTGGGTTGGTAAAGCGTCCCGAGCAGCAACAAAGAGAGAAAATCAGAAACTCTCTGCAGATATGAGACACTAACAGAACTTGCCACGTTTGTTTCGCTGCATCACCAGATCCAATGTAAATCCAGCTGCTAAGGGATGCTTCTGCCTCAAGTGCCTGAGCATTATGTAGTACTGATACATGCGACACGTAGATGCAGGTTACGCAAATCAACATATATAGGAAATTGATGAAGTGTGGTGCTGTCTAATCAAGCTCAGTTGGACAGATTCCGACACATCTTATCATGCATGTTCTTTGTACACAACAGTTCAAACTTGCAACTCAGTGACGAGGCTGAGAACAGATGACATGTTCAAATCATACATGCAGTGTGTGAATACAAATGTTCCTCCTTGTGTTTCAGAGCTTACCTTAAAAGACCGATCAGGAGAAATCCCCGGTGAGTGATGTTACTGATCTGAACATCTGCAATCTTTATCAGCTACTGAAACTCAAACACACACACTGTTCACTCTACACTACTTGGTATTGTTTAGCCAAGCCTCTAAAGCCCATTTAACTCTCATATGTATTTCCTAACTGTAAGAACACTTAAAACCGTCTGTTTTCTTAAATCAGCTTCACTGAACAACATTTTGACTGATCACTTAAAGCTGATCAGCACTTATTGATCCAGTACAGTGTTGGTAGATGAAAAGGTTTTTGGGTCACAAAGTTGTAGCTCACATTGCAGATGTAGAAATCAGTGACATCATCAGGTAACTGCCGCTGATTTCTCCTTTTCTGGTAATGATAAGAAACTTTTCTGTGATCATAATTTAGCTGTGATTCTGATTTGAATTTAACTTGTTATAAGTTGAAAGCAGATGACACGTACAGTGATGATGAATCTCTTTTTATTTCATCAGTTGATGGTTTAGTCTTTCAGAAAATAGTGAGAAATGTTATTAGGTTTTAGAAACTGGTACCAGAACATTTTTAGAATTCTTGTTGATAAACAAACAGTAATAAAATGTTTATTTTGTTTGATTTAGATGTTTAACATATTCTCATCGCCACTTTAGAAATAGTTTTTAGATCGAACATGTTTCATCAAACACTGCTGGGTTTGTGTAGTCCGTACTCTGTGTTTGTGTGAGAAATAAACCAAATAAAACCAAGAGAAAAGGAATCAGTTTATTCCACATCCTCAGTCATTGGAAGGTTAAACACAACACGCCCTTGTGTATATTTATTGCCGTAGCTGTTCTTAACATGCTTTTGTTTATATGATGTTCACAGGTACATGTCCAGAGCCATACATCAAAACACTTAATGACACAAAGGATGGGCTGCTGCTGCTGCAGTGTGAGGTTAGAGGAGCTTCTCTGGAGCCAAAGATCAGGTGGCAGGACAGCGCTGGAAACATCCTGCCGTCTGAGGAAAAGGTCTCAGAGAGAGGAGGCCTTTACTACGTTACCCTCAAGACAGCTGTGACCAAGACTGACCACTACCGCTGTGTGGTCACTCAGGAGGACATTGGCCATCAGATTGATGCTGAGACCTTCGTGCCTTTCTACGGTGAGATTTCAATGTTGGTGGTTAAACATTTAATCTCACACCCAACTAAATTCATGATTTGAATTAAAAAAATGTTTTTCTCAAAAATGAACTACAAATGACAAAGAGATTATTAAAATTATTGCTTTTATTTAATGCTTTTATCATAAACAAACTGATCCTGCCATTGTAAACTGCACCTTCAAACTAACGAAAGTACCTCCTCTTGAAAAAAATATGTGTCTCTTTTGGACAAAATGCTTTTGTAAACAATGCACTTTGCATGGCAGCTGCCACCATCAGTATGTATGAAGTAAAACTAAAGCGTCTGATAAATGCTCTACATGTAAATGTAACTCGAATTAATCGATTTTGCAGATTTATTGCCCGGCACTAATTGTAATTGTTCATGTGTTATTAGTTTTTGAAGATTGACACCTTTAAATGTTGCTCTGTGTAATCTTTATTGAGTGTGATGTCCACGATATGCAGTAACATTCTGAGTTTTACTCTTTGTGATATATTTCAGAGAAACTCTGTGAGGACCGATCCGTTGGATGGCTGTTTGGTGGAACCGTTATTGGAGCTGCAGTTCTTGCTGTAGTTCTTGCTCTGCTTGTAGCTACAAAGTGCATCACAGTTACCTGTAATCAAGGTAAGTTAATGTTATGTATTGTATTAATATATATCAACACATTGTTCAGACATCAACATTACAGAAACATTGTGTGATACAATCACGTCCAGACAGTTTGTATTCGTCTCCTCAGATTTGAACCCTTCTGTCTATAAACATGAGGCCTCTGGTTCTAAAACTGACTGATTGAACTAAAAGAAAATTAAATACACTCAGGAACCTTTGACCAAATATATTGATTAAGTTCCATCAAACAGACCTCTGAACATCATTCTCTGTTTTTGTCAGAGTTCTCAGGAGTGATCATTTGAAGATGGAGGATCTACATCATTTAACAAATGATACTTTGAATTAACCCTCAAACTGGATTAAAGCCAGCTGGCTGCAGAACAATTCTGGCCTATCAATATAACCATAAAAAGCCAAAAAGTTGACTTCATATAATATGTTTCTCTGTTTCCTACAGGTCCTCGTCATCTGGGAGCTGATTATAAACCACCTGCAGAGACGGAGTCCAATTCATCTGTTTGATTCCTTTATCTGTTGTAAAGGTGTGTGTATATACAGTATGTACATTCTCAGGAAAATATGCGTTCTGCAGCCTAATGATAGATCTTTGTGAAACTTCATCAGTTATTGGTCACACTTACAGAGTGGATTTGACAAATAGATTACATATTTTATTACACTGTAAGGAAGCTCAAAAACATTAAATGTCTGCAGGTTCCTAAATTATAACAAGACTGAAGGTTCACAAAGATCAAAGAGCATTTGTGCTGTTATGAACGTTATATTACCTAAAAACCAAAGATGGAGGTACACAACAGGAAAACTCTGCTATAAATAATGAGATTACAAACTTAAAAAGGGACCTGATGAACTTAAGTGACTTACAAGAAGTTTTTTATGGGATCATATCGTTCATAGAAGCTCAGAATGTTTCATTCCAAAAGTTCAGGGTTCAACCAGAAGGTGATTCTGAGTACTCAGGTGACCCGTCAGACCAACAGATTCATGGTGCTGAGACTCCTTTTTAACTTATAGTTTGATCATGTTGTGCCTTTTTAAAAACAAATGCCAAAACCAAGATAATATAACTTAATGTAAGAAACAAAGCAATAATGTTCGATACCCTGAATGTTGAGTATTAACAGTGTGAATAAGATGGTTGGAAGAGACTTCAGTGTGAACTGGACCGAGAGTAACAATCCAGATGAGAAAAGAGACAAAACAAATGATTTATTTTTATATCTGAGAATGTTACAAACATGAATGAGACTTCTAAGACTTCTTATCTCTTCCATCATTTGCATTCCAATGTAACTGCACAGAGCCTGTTGTACGTTTTGTTTGTTAACAAGTTTTACTGCCTTTTATTCATGATGAAGTCTTCTGGATTGTATTGATGTTACTGTGAAGCAGCAACACAGATCTGTTTATGTTATATTTTACAAAGAGACAAGTCAGAGTGATCAGATCTCTTCTGTGGAGCCTTCCATCACTCCACTGCCTCCTGACTGGAAATCTGAGCCATCGATGCTGAATGTTAAACTGTTGCCATGACTTCAGTGATGCACAACGTGTTAAACTTGTTTGTATTGTCATCAGTAAATATGTATATTTATATGATATTTATGATGATCATGAGCTTTTTATGAATAAATAAATGATGCTGGTACGAAAATAAAGATATCTTCTTGTGTTATTGGGGAGTAAGAATACCTTCAGGTGTAACCGGCACTACAGCAGCTGTCTCTGTGTGTAATGGCCGTCCCACATGATACAATAGCTGCTTTGGTGTTGCTAGAGGACGTTACCAAGGAGCAGTTTAGCAGGAGCGAGTTTTCAAGGACCGAGCTGATGTTCTGGCCCAAGATGATGAAGCTCATCAAGCAGAGAGAGCGCAGGAATCCCCTCTCCTCCTCCAGTAGCTCGCTCACACTCTCTGTGGGCAGAGACGCTTCTTGGCCTGAAGTGAGACTCGACTTCAACACGATCAGAGTTAGGATGGTAAAACTAATTAACTAAATAATCAATGAATTAATTCCTTAAATGCTCAATTAACTAATTAACTAATGGTTTAATGACTTTATCAATCAGTTTACAGGCTGACTGACTGAATTCGTGTGACACAGATTCAATATTTATATAGAAGGAGCTTTATAAAGTTCACTACATTGACTTGTATCAGTTCACGGGGCGGAGCTGCCACATCCAACATGGCGGACGCACAGATGTATCATAGCAACAGGCCGACCAGCTCAGTGAGGCGTCTGTATGTGTGTCTGTGGTTGGGACTGTGAACAGCATCATCTTTTGTCATCAGCAGCTTTTTCTGGTCATCCAAAGTAAATAATAAGCCACGATGGTTGATTTAATATGAAGTAATGTATTATTGTGTTCTCCTGATAAAGAAACCTGTCAGTAAGTGTTCGGTTGGTTTCAAAGCTTCTATTTTAACCTTTTTGATATGAGTGGGTGGTTTTACTTTCAAACACAGAAAGATGCAGTGAAACTCTGAGTTCCTGCCAGCAGGTGGAGACATCTGCTGTATTCCAGCTTTCAGCTCTGACTTTAAAGTCGTCCTGTGTTGTGTTCAGGTGCAGGTTGTGGACGGTCCTGATGAGAGTGGAGAGATGTTGACTGAATAAAGTGAAAAGCTTCAGTTCTGTCTGAAGTCCACAGAACATCTTTAATCTGTGAGTGTCTGCTGTTGACTACAGCGGCCATGAAGAACACAAAAGGCTGTTCAACAAGTCTGTTAGCTTGTTCTGTTCTCTAACATGATGGAAACGGTTTGAGGTCATGAAAACATAATTATGTTTATTCTATTTCAGCCAATAGTTCCTTTATAATCTACAAACTGTTAACTGGAACGAGCTCTGATTGGAAGCCGAGTTAAACAGAATAAAATGAGTTTTCAGGTCAAAGCGTCCATTTATTTTTAATGCAGACATTTATTATTTTACAAACCCCATTTCCAATGAAGTTGGGACATTGTGTCAAATGTAAATATAAACAGAATACAATGATTTGCAATTCCTTTTCAACTTATATTCAATTGAAAACACTATAAAGACTAGATATTTAATGTTCAAACTAATAAACTTTATTGTGTTTTTTTTGTTTTCAAATATTCACTCATTTTGACTTTGATGCCTACAGAGCTGGGACAGGAGTGTGTTTACCAATTTGTTACATCACATTTCCTTTTAACATCACTCAGTAAGCGTTTGGGAACTGAGGACACTAACTGTTGATGTATTGTAGGTGGAATTTTTCCATTCTTGCTTGATATACGACTTCAGTTGCTCAGCAGTCTGCTGTTGTATTTTGCACTTCATAATACGCCACACTTTCAATGGAGGACAGGTCTGGACTGCAGGCAGGCCAGTTTGGTTCCTGCACTCTGTAACTACGAAGCCACGCTGTTGTAACATGTGCAGAATGTGGCTCTGCATAATCCTGCATAAATAAGCAGGGACGTCCCTGAGAAAGACGTTGCTTGGATGGCAGCATTTGTTGCTCCAAAACCTGTATGTACCTTTCAGCATTGATGGTGCCTTCACAGATGTGCAAGTTACCCATGATGCCATGGGCACTAACACGCCCCTGTACCATCACAGATGCTGGCTTCTGAACTTTGCACTTATGACAATCAGGATGGTCCTTTTTCTCTTTGGCCCGGAGGACACGACATCCATGATTTCCAAAAACAATTTGAAATGTGGACTCGTGAGAGCACGGCACACTTTTCCACTTTTACTTCAGTCCATCTCAGATGAGCTCGAACCCAGAGAAGCCGGCGACATGTCTGGATGTTGTTGATATAGGGATTTCACTTTGCATATTAGAGTTTTAACTTGCACTTGTAGATGTAGGGACAAACTGTGTTAACTGACAGAGGTTTTCCGAAGTGTTCCTGAGCCCATGTGATAATTTCCTTGACAGTTTGATGTCGTTTTTTATTGCAGTGCTGCCTGAAGAATTAAAGGTCACAGACATTTAATGTTGGTTTTTGGCCTTTCTGCTTACATGCAGAGATTCCTCCAGATTCTCTGAATCTTTTGATGATATTATGGACTGTAGATGATGAAATCCCTCAATTTCTTGCAATTATACATTTAGAAACGTTGTTCTTAAACTGTAAGACTATTTGCTCACGCAGTTGTTCACAAAGTGGTGAACCTCGCCCCATTCTTGCTGGTGAACGATTGAGCCTTTCGGGGATGCTCCTTTTATATCCAATCATGGCACTCACCTGTTTTCAATTAACCTGTTCACCTGTGGAATGTTCCAAACAGGTGCATTCCTCAACTTTCCCAGTCTTTTGTTGCCGCTGTTCCCGCTATTTTAGAACGTGTTGCAGACATCCAACTCAAAATGAGAGTATATCTGCACAAAAACAATAAAGTTTATCAGTTTGAACACTAAATATCTTGTAATCAACTGAATTTAAATTGGAAAGGATTTTTCAGCAGAGTTCTTCTGCCATCAGTGTGTAAATGTGTGGATCACTGTAACTCTGCTGTCCCACAATGACGACAACTGAGAGTGAAAGTGGAACAACAAGAAGAATTCATCCAGAGTTCTGGTCGCAGTTTATTACTGATACAGTTTTATTGACACTTGATATAAATGCTGGAAGTACAAACCATAGAAATAAACATTACCATCAACATACAACCACAACAGTCTGACCTTAACTCCTTATTAATAAAGTAACATTAATAACAATGTTAGTAACAAAAATATATTTCCCTCTTTCTTTCTTTGTGAAACAAATGATTGTTTACATTCTCTATGAACAAATTATGATTTTGACTCTTTAAAAAAGGCACCAGACAAGATGCTTCTTGAACACAAAAGAAGTCTGTTTACTTGTTCTGTTCTGTAACGTGATGGAAACAGTTTGAGGTAATAAAAACACAATTATGTTTATTCTATTTTCAGCTAATAGTTCCCCTTAATCTACAAACTGGACGAGTTAACTGGAACAAGCTCTGATTGGAAGCTGAATTAAACGGAATAAAATAAGTTTTCAGGTCAAAGCGTCCCTTTTTTTAAACGCAGACATTTATCAGTTAACATAACTTCCTTTAACATGTTGGTAGTCTCCCTGAATACTCGACACTGCTTGATCCAGTTTAAAATTTTGCACAGGCTGCATCACTCAAGAGTAAAATTACATAGAATCTTTCCAGAAATATCATCTGTGAAACATGTAACCAAGCGGAGGCAAACCTACTTCAGTTATACACTATAGAAGCTCTGCACTTAATTATTTATTTACTTGTTTTTGCATTTTTCTATTTTCTCTCCCAGCTATTGTTTTTCATTTATTTACTTATTTACTTTGTGATCAGGAGGTAGAGCGGGTTGTCTAGTAATCGGAAGGTTGCTGGTTCGATTCCCGGCTCGTCCAAGCTGCATGTCAAAGTTTCCTCCTGATGAACAGTTGTCACCTTGCATGGCAGCTTCTGCCATCAGTGTGTGAATGTGTGAAACGGACAAGTGTTCTAAAGCAGCTTTGAGCGCTCAGAAGACGGGAAAAGTTCTGCAGAAATACGAGTTAATTTATCGTGTGCAAATTCATTGACAGGTGACATTTGTGCACCGTGTGTGTCGCTGAGTGCAGACAGACGTGACACACCAGCTGCTGATGGTCAAGACAGAGTTTGAGCTGCTCACTGTGCAGACTGCAGAGACTCAGTGGAGCTGCTGAAGTCCTCCTCTGTCCACTCCTTCTGCACCAGATCTGCAAAGTCAAGTGGTTCAATTTTTGAAAACCGTCTCTTACAAAGTGGACACTCCTGTGTCTGTGTGTCTGTCCAGCACTTGTGCAGACAGTCTTTACAGAAGCTGTGGCTGCATGACAGGACGAAAGGCTCTTTAAAGATGTCCCTGCAGATAGGACAGGTGAGATCCTCCTCTGGATGTGAATCCATGTTCTCCTGCTGAAACATGCTGTGTGGAGTGCTGCAGCAGGTTCCACTGTTCTGCCCCTTCATCAAAAATGACAAAACAGGACAAAACAAACAAATCAGTGAGGTAACAGAGCGAGTTATCTATTCAACTGATCTACAGGACAAGACGTGTGTGTAGGCTTGTTCTGTGATTCCGTGTGAAAGACGTCACTGAGTGAACCAGAGAAGCTCAAAGTCCTTAATAAAGGAGCTGTGGTTCAGGAGGAGAACCAGCGTCTTGTTACAGGACAGTTGCTGGTTGGATTCCCCTGGTCTGCATGACTGATAATAAATACTAAATCATCTTTGAAGGTAAGTCAAAGATAAAACAAATATTTTGGTATGTTAGATATAAAATGGTCCAACTGTAGTGTTAAGTTTTTAGTAGACTGACTGAACCAAACCAGCTATCATATTCAGTCCTGCTAACATTAGCACGTTTTAAATTAGCATAATAATTCCAATGCATTATTAAATCCCACTAGTCTACTGGAAATTTCTTGGACCCAGAAATCGTGTTTCCTATAAACTTTTATGATTGAAATGTAATCTATCGGTCTCGTGGATGAAATTCAACTTGGTTGCTAAGAGATGAATGTTGGGCAATTTACGTAATCAGCATAATGGGCTAATTATGGGGAGACACTACAGGTGAAGAATAGGGAATAGGACAATAGATTTCTTACACAATACATATCATTAAAAGAGTTTTCTCAAAATGATTTGTTTTCCTCATACTCTGAGCCTGAAATCTCCACTTCAGTAGCACTTTTATACACCAAACCTTCCAGTTTTATTCTTATCTATATTCTGAAGGTTTCACCAGAGGGGTTTGTTCATATATCATTCATAGCCTGATTTATTTAACATTTTATTCCTAAAAACAGGGCGAAAATTGATTTTTTTATTTTATTTTTATGGCTGTTGACAGTTTTTTCTGATTTATGGAGTGATAAAAAGAGATATCCAAAATTCCCTCTGTAAAAACCTTTGGCTATAATATGTCAACAAAATGAAACAAGAATTTTGCACCCGGCTTCATCCAATGTTTAGATTTATGTTCTTAAATGTATGCAAAATAGTGCATATTTTATTAGCCAATGCCTCATTTGCATATTTAAACATGCAATTTCATAAAACTCATGATACAAATTTTTTTTTTCTTAATGTAAGTAATCAACTGGGGAAGTTTCATGGTGATATATATATATTAGTTTAAAAAAATGTCCCTATTCTTCACCTGTAGTGTCTCCCCTTAATTAGCTCATTATGCAAATAACGCAAATTGCCCAACATGCAACTTTTAGCAACCAATGACATTTCAATAATAAAAGTTAATAGGAAACAACATTTCTGGGTGTAGTATGGTTCATATAGGGGTTTCCAGTAGATACCACTGATACTTTGGGCATATTTGAATAAATACTTTGTTGCACTATTTCGCATTTTGCTGACAAAATAACTTTGTGGTCCTATTTACAATTACTTATGCATTTTGTGCATATGTGTTTTTAAAAAGGACACATGTGTAATGTGATGGCCCAAAAGCTACATAAAGTTAATGTTTCTTTACATTTATACAATAAAGTATTTAAAAAAAAACATCATATTTTCAAATTTTCAGCCGATTTAAAATTGTAATTTTAGTTATATTAAACAGAAATTTCATTTTAAGGTTGCTGCAAAAAATTTTTTTCATGAAACCATAATATTAGCAGTTGGATTAATGCGAAACATTGATGTGAGAACAATTAAATTATTAAGTATGAGACTTAATCAAATGTGTTAATCGAACTTATTAAGTTAATTTCAAAGAACTTAATTCATTTAGGTGTTACCAATTGAAACAATTCAATTAAGTTGGTCCAACTATTTTCTTTTTTCTGTGTAAGTCGCTCTGGGCAAACGTGTCTGATAGATACATATACAGCCTGGTACAAACATACCGGGTATATGTTCTGTATATACCCCGGTATGTTTTACCTGACACGTGGCAATGTGATTTGACTTTGTGTTAAGTTGTGCGTTTCTTTTGTTGTAGTGTTTTGTGATTTCATTGTAATTTAGTTTTCTGCGTGATTTAAATACAGAAAAGACGGATTTAAATACAGAAACGACAGAAAATAGCACTTCCTGAGCTGCTTTCTGTCTTTAAAAAAACAAAAACCACGACAACAGAAACGTAAAACTTCACACACAAAGTCAAATCACATTTAATAACCCCAAAATTCACCTGCATGCAAAGCTCACCTTACCTTAATCTCCTCACAGACGTCGGTGGTGATGGTGATGATGATGCAGGAGGAGTGCTGGGATTCAAAATGAAGAACAAATATCGAGAGAAACGTCCGGAAATATCCAATAAAATCCACCGAGAGAGACGTGACAGTTTAATTATCTACTCATATGAAGTTTTCTGCTTGTAAATTTAAAGTTGGAGAAGGGCAGCATCGTGCCTGCGCTCACTTCTCCCAAAGCGGTTGATACTGATCCTACATATGCCCCGCCCCCCGCACACTTCCTCCCTCCGCTCGCTCCCTCCGCCACCAGGAAATTCGCGGCAAAACCTTAAAACCGACACCGACTTGTAAATGACATCCCAACATATTACCTATATATTCACTGTGAGCTCGCGTTTCGATCAAATCCAGCCGGAAAAACAACGGTGGAGGCGTGTTTGTGTAATTCAGCCTTGAAACCAGGGTCTATGTTTTCTTTACGGCGGAGTGATACAGTGCGGCCTGGGAACCAAGTTGTGAGGCTGGTGCTTCTCCGACGCATGCGCACCTGTGTCGCTTGAAATACAGTTGGGAGAGAGAGAGAGAGAGAGAGAGAGAGAGAGAGAGAGAGAGAGAAGAAGAAGAAGAAGAAGAAGAAGAAGAAGAAGAGAGTGCCGGAGGAAGAACGCTAATACCTCTTACAAACTATTATGTCCTTCTCAGAAATTCTTATGGTGTGTGTTGTGTCCAGACCCTAAACAGAGACCAGTCTGCTGTGACAAGACAGTTAAAATAAGTAAATATTAGCTTTAATGATGACATTTTCATTATCCAACACAACAGTACACTACTGTGTATTACACGTGAATGGCTGCCAGTCTTTAAAACTACCGGCGACTAAGTCCAACGCGTCCATTTAACGGCAGAATCTAAAATACCCCAAATTGTAAATGAGGTTCTGAATGCAGATTCACCGCAGCGTCACTCTCCCATTAGAGCGCGCCTTTGCACCAGACTCCCTTTGGAATTACACTTAAAATTACTTTTTAACAAGATTTTTTAAATACGACACATTTCCTAAAAAACTCAACATACAACAAATACATGTGTGTTGGCTTGTTCTGCAATTCCGTGTGAAAGACGTCACTCATTGCACTAGAAAAAGCTCAAAGTCCTTAAAAAAAGGCAGCTGTGGCTCAGGAGATGATTCTCAAAGTTTTTCAAGTTTTTTGCGAACATTGCCAGAGTTATTTCTCAATTTCACACGGAGGAGAAAACGACCCGAGAGCCCTGACAGTTCAATTATCTGCTGACGTGAAATTTTCTGGTTGTAAAATAAAAGTTAGAGAAGAGCAGCAGGTGTGTGTGTCCTCTCTGTAGCCGGTGGCTCGCTGTATTTATATGGCCGCTTCACTCGCTCCCTCCGCGCTAACAAACTCGCCGCAAATCATTAAATCCGACACTGGCACGTTAATGACAACTAAATAAATTGTCTATTTATTCACTCTCGGTTTTCGTTTCGATAAAATCGAGGTGGAAAAACAAGGTTGGAGGCTTGTTTGTGTAATTCTGCCTTGAAATTGGGGTCTATGTTATATCACGGCGGAGTGATACTGTGCAGGGTGGGAACCAGGAAATGTAAAAGTTGCGACGCCCGAATCGAAAAGCGACATGTACGGATCCCTGGAGGGTTCATGCTGCCTCAGACTGTTTTGTATCTGGATCAGTTGGTATATCGATGCTCAAAGGCCAACATGAGAAATAAAATACTTCCAGCGTGTTTGATACAAACTGTGTGAATATAAAAATATCTTTTATTTGTTCATAAGACAACAGAAAACTGGACATCTGTGTAGTCAGTATCTTTGTGTGTGTGAGTCTGTGTGATTGTGTTTTTAGGGGGTGATGAGAGGATGATCACATGTTTCTCTCTGACTTTCTTCCCCTGCAGTATTCGTCGTGGTTACCAGGTGTATAAGCAGGTGTGTTCAGCCTGCCACAGTATGGAGTACCTGGCCTTCAGAAATCTGGTGGAGTGTCACACACAGAGGCCGAGGTCAAGGTGATCTCTGAGGAGAAATAAGAGTTCATGGTGGAAAAGTTTTAAATGGACCAGACTGTATCCACATGTGTAATAATGGTGTTCATGTTTTTGGTTATTAGTAGAATGAAGCTCTGAGTTCCTGCCAGCAGGTGGAGACATCTGCTGTATTCCAGCTTTCAGCTCTGACTTTAAAGTCGTCCTGTGTTGTGTTCAGGTGCAGGTTGTGGACGGTCCTGATGAGAGTGGAGAGATGTTGACTGAATAAAGTGAAAACCTTCAGTTCTGTCTGAAGTCCACAGAACATCTTTAATCTGTGAGTGTCTGCTGTTGACTACAGCGGCCATGAAGAACACAAAAGGCTGTTCAACAAGTCTGTTAGCTTGTTCTGTTCTCTAACATGATGGAAACAGTTTGAGGTCATGAAAACATAATTATGTTTATTCTGTTTCAGCCAATAGTTCCTTTATAATCTACAAACTGTTAACTGGAACAAGCTCTGATTGGAAGCAGAGTTAAACAGAATAAAATGAGTTTCAGGTCAAAGCGTCCGTTTATTTTTAATGCAGACATTTATTAGTTTATTTAACTTCTTTTAACATGTTTGTAGTCTTTCAGTCTCTCCTCAAAGGGCCTCAGGAGCTGCAGGAGCTCCTGTTTGTGATCAGGAGGTAGAGCGGGTTGTCTAATCAGAAGGTTGCTGGTTCAGTTCCCCGCTCGTCCAAGCTGCACGTCAAAGTTTCCACCTGATGAACAGTTGTCACCTTGCATGGCAGCTTCTGCCATCAGTGTGTGAATGTGTGAATCTGACAGGTGTTGTAAAGCAGCTTTGAGCGGTCAGTAGACGGGAAAAGTTCAATGGACACAAGAGTCCATTTAGTCAAATTCAAGAAGCATCTACACCGGCTGCTGATGGTCCAGACAGAAGAGTTTGTGCAGACTGCAGAGACTCAGTGGAGCTTATCAACTCCTTCAACAGCAGGTCTGTAAATTCAGGTGGATTCATGATCATTGATGACCGTCTCTTACAAAGTGGACACTCCTGTATCTGTGTGTCTGTCCAGCACTTGTGCAGACAGTCTTTACAGAAGCTGTGGCTGCATGACAGGACGAAAGGCTCTTTAAAGATGTCCCTGCAGATAGGACAGGTGAGATCCTCCTCTGGATGTGAATCCATGTTCTCCTGCTGAAACATGCTGTGTGGAGTGCTGCAGCAGGTTCCACTGTTCTGCTCCTTCATCAAACTCTGATACTGATTGAAGCTTTGCAACATGTTCGCTTTCACAATCTGAGAGAGAAATGACAAAACAAACAAATCAGTGAGGTAGCAGAGCGAGTTAACACTATTCCACTGATCTACAGGACACAGTCACACAACAAGAAACATTAAAAATAGTTCATAAGAAAAAGGAAAACAGGATATATCATAAGTAGTCAGTATCTTTGTGTTTTATTGGCAATTTGTTTGATTTTTAAGAAGATATTCTAAATGCGACATATTTACTGAAAAACATCAACATACAAACTGCTCCTGATGAGCTGCTCAGCAGGCAGCTTCCATCAGTGCGTTAATATATAAATGACTGTAAGTCGCTTTGGACAAACCCGCACAGAACCGAGGAGTCAGAACATAATGAAGTCAGTGAGATTTAGTTAAAAGAGTGGACCGACCCGGACCCGGATCAATATCTCTATTATTACTTATGTTACCACAAATATTCACTCTGACGTGAAGAAGTGACGTCATTTCACATCAGAACTCATTAATAAAACTTGTTCAGATTTCCTCTGATCACTGAGGGTCGTCACAGGCTGATCAGACAGAACAGAACTCTGAGGACTGGACTGGTTCTGAAGAACTTATTAATGTTTTATGTCCTTTAACAAACTGACATATGAACACAAATCAAAGATCAATATTCAGATTCATCTTCAGTCTGCTGACGTGTGTCCCATCAGAACCTCTATGTGTCGGTAGATGGACCGAGTCGTGTCCGGTTCTGAAGTGTTATAACGTCACTTTTGACTTCATGTGAGACATGATGACCGATGAGACCGGAGACTGGACCGGTGTTAGCCTAGCTTAGACAGCACCAGCACGAACACCATCAGGCTGAGGTTCGGCCGGTGCCGGGTTGGTTCTGTGTGTATCGTGTCCTCACCGTTCTTCCATCAGACGTCCTCCTCCAGGTGAAACTCAGCGGCTCGTTTCTGCAACATGTTCTGAACAGGTCGGTCAGTTGACGCTGATAACATCCACCGTGTTGCTGGTTCCGTTCCTCTGGTGTCGATGTTGAACCCGGTCCAGTCTCTTTCGTCTGTTTCCTCTTTTTAAATCCAATATCAACAAAGATTAAAACGCTTGTTAATTGGTTTTGTTCCCCCTGAGTCGTTAAAATTCGCTCCTCTCGCTGGTACCGATCCGTTTCTGCGCTACGACCCTGTCCTGTTCTGTATATATACCCCTCTGTTTGGCCACGCCCCCACCAGCCTCGCTGTCCAATCAGCGACGACGTGTTCCCGCATTCCCGCCAATTAGATTCAAGCTGCGGGTAGTCTCATGAATATTCAAAACCCGCGAGGGGAATTCGTAGAACTCAGTTCTGCGTATGTAGAAGTTAATTCATTTCACTTCCGCATAGGCAGAACTGAATTCGTAGAATAGACTTCTACGAATTCTATTGGAAGTCTATTCGTAGAATAGAATTCACCACGGCGCTCTTACGCAGACACACACACACACACGCACACACACACACCTCATAACGCTGCCTGTGTTGTTTCATCAGCTCTGTTTGACTTGTAGAATCTGTGTCTGCGCTTTGTCATGTAAATGAACAAACTTGCTTGTCAAGACTTTCAAAGTTGAACATCTCTGATCCTGTGAAAATGTGGTAAATTGACCTTAATTGTGTAACTTAGTAGATTTTTGCCTGGTAAATTATGACAAAAAAGGTGCAACACTGCCATCTATTTATTACCGCAGTTGTTGGAGTGGAGCTGCACAGAGAAAAGAGGACTTCACTGCAGTAACATGTCCTCTAGCATGGTCCGGGATAATAAATGATTTCTGGGTTTCAGATGTTAACACTTTATGTTTAGCTGTGTAATGTACTCGTTGGGATTTGTGCAAACTGTGTGTAGAGCTTTGATTATTTAAGCCATAAAGCTACTTTTTGGAGACTTGTAATGGTGCTAATCTATCTGAAATGCTTCCCCTCGTTTCATGTGTTGTTCTGACGCAAATGTTCACACGTCATTGCTGTGCTGTGTTGCAGGTAATATGTTGTGCATTTTGTCTGTTGTATATTTTGTCTGAGCTGCCACTTGTTCAGCTAAAATGCTCACATTCATTCATCCAGCTCTGAACTGACTCACCTCATGGTAAATGTTGAAATTGTTCTTAAAATCAATCATAATTATTTCATAATGGATTATGTGGGGGTTTTGATTTGTTTGTGGAATATCAATATACACACTATATACGTTTATGATCACACCAGGATGTCATTTCTGTTTCTATTTTATATGAAAAGATTTGTGTATTTTTTAAATTGTTTATTGAACTGCACAGAGAAAATAGAACTTCACTGTGATTATCCTGAGACTGACGATAATGTTCACACATCTTTGCTGTGCTATATGCTGTGTTGCAGGAGGGAACTGTGTGTGTGTGTAATTAACACTCCATAATCCACCTGGTCGTCTGTGGTCTGTAGAAGCGACAGTAGTGTGGAGCTGCATCTCACTGATAGCTGTGACCCGTCACATATGTTCAAACTGCAGTCGTCCTTACAGCGGCCATGAAGAACACGAAAGGCTGTTCAACAAGTCTGTTAGCTTGTTCTGTTCTCTAACATGATGGAAACAGTTTGAGGTCATGAAAACATAATTATGTATTTTCTATTTCAGCCAATAGTTCACTTCAAACAGAAGTATCGTTAAACAGAATCAAATGACTTTTAGGTGAAAGAGTCCATTTTTTTCGAATGAAGACATAGTTTACAAACAGGATGATAAAACTGAATCACAGACACAAATAATGAACGGTTTGTCGACAAAGTTTCCTTTAACATGTTGGTAGTCTTTCAGTCTCTCCTCAAAGGGTCTCAGGAGCTGCAGGAGCTCCGGTTTGTGATCAGGAGCCACAGCGGGTTGTCTAGTAATCGGAAGGTCACTGGTTTGAATCCCGGCTCCTCCAAGCTGCATGTCCAAGTGTCCTTGAGCAAGATACTGAACCCCAAATTGCTCCTGATGAACAGTTGTCACCTTGCATGGCAGCTTCTGCCATCGGTGTGTGAATGTGTGAATCTGACAAGTGTTGTAAAGCAGCTTTGAGCGGTCAGTAGACGGGAAAAGTTCTGTAGAAATACGAGTCCAGTTATGATTCATTGACAGGTGTAAATTGTGCACCTTGTGTGTCGCTGAGTGTAGACAGACGAGACACACCGGCTGCTGGTCTGTGATGGTCCTGATGGTCCAGACAGACCATCCAGCGCCGGCCCTCCCACAAGCAGAACACGCGCTGTGCGTAGGGCCCCACGATCCATGGGGAGCCCCATTTTGCGCATTCTCTGTAAATGCGCAAAGGACGCACATCGCTGCCGTGAGGTGCACGTAGAGCACCAAGTCAGCCGAGGCAGGAGAGTAAAAAAGAGACGAGTAATCTTACACAGCACATGTTGCTGTAATGATTGACAGCACGCAGAATCTGACCAATCAGCGGTCATTGACTGTCTGTTAACTGCGTACAAGGAAAAGGAGTGGTTAAGACCAGTTGATGTTGGCTCAGGTTTATAGCCTGTCAATCTATCAATAAGAGTTTTGGGCTATTTTTATGGAGGTAAAATGTCGCCATCTCTTGGTGAATTTAATTCATAACAGTCATATAAGATTAGATAAAGTAAGATAAATTAAGTTTGACCCACAATGGAGAAATTTAAAGCGTTGCAGCAGCAAACAGCCGTGTAGGAATATAGAACCTAAGTACAAAATGTAAAAATATGTATATAGAAATATTTAACTATAGAAATATCATCAAATCATACTGAATATTATTATTAGTTGTAGTCATATTTGCATTAATTGCATTATAATCTCTGTGAGGCTAGTGTTTACATTAATTTCACTGTGTAATTTACTATCAGGACTGAAACAAATCTTAATAATCTGCTTGTATGATGGATTTCTTGTCATAACAGGGTCAATGCTGAAGTTTGTTGCTAAGGGTGACACAGAGCCAAAGCGTCACCAGGGCCATAAAGCACCATGTCATCTGGAAAAAGCTAAGCAAAATAAATTTCTGCACAGGGCCCCAATTTGGCCAGGGCAGCCCTGGGTCTGATAGTGGAACAATTGGACGGACTGATAACCGTTTTATCAGTAACTCGCTCCGTGTTGGCAGCGCTGGACTCTGTACTCACTGTAAAATAAAAGTAGTACATGGACTAATCTTAGGTAAAAAAAAAAAAAGAGCATTCAGGAACAGATATATGTATCGAGTTATCTATATATTGAATACTTGAATAAAAAAAGAACATGTTTAATGTAACAAATGTTTTATTGAGTTAAAGTCCAGTGGGGGTCTGACCCTTGTCCCCGCTCCTTGCTGGGGACTGTGTCAGGTGGGTCTGGATGATACTTTCTATTTCTGCGTCCGTGGCCTTCACGCTCCATCTCCTGACAGCAGCTGGAGAGAGGGTATAAGGAAAAATTAAACATTTTTACAGAGCGCCTAATTAGATGTTAAATGCACTTTACAGATGGCAGGAACACTTTGTTTTGGGAGTTGAAAGAGTAATAAAAGAACCACTTCTTAGAGCCACACAGCAGCCTGAATGTGATGGTTCCTAATAAAGCCAGTAGGCATGAACAGTCTGTGATGGAAGCCCAGCTGAGCCCAGGATGGCCACATGCAAATGAAGCCCAGTCAGTAATGTCAGTCATATCAATCTTAGTTTCTTACACTTGATCACATGACACAGCTTTGTCACCTTAAAGGCAGTTTGCCACGTTGTACCCCTCCATGCATGTTGTATTTCGCCATGACTCCATTCGTCATGAGCCTGTAAGACAAAATTCCTGTAAGCATTTTGTACATACAACAAAATAAAAACAGCACCAAGAGTTTGTCATTAAACACTGGATCAGTAATATAGGAAGTTGTGTACTATAACTTTTACATTAAAATGTGTTTTTGTTCCACTCAATCTAAACTCCCTCTGCTGGCCCCGACACCAGCCACACTTAAGGACTGCACCATATTTCCGATGTCTGCTTGACAAAAATTCTATTCATGCATCAAAAAAAAAAAAAGAAAAATGAATAATGGCCCCTCTGCACGACATCTGGTAGCTGCGTCACAATGAGGCAGTTTACGGCGCCCATTACCATGTGATGTCACCGATGTTTGTAAACATGCGTCAGCCACGTGTGATTGTGGCGATGAGAAAAGACTCTCCAGCCAACCAGCGGCCGGGGGAGTGTCAGGGGCGGGGCCACCGTGTTGCGCTAAGGCAAATCGTTAGGGGGATACGGGCTTAAAATCCTTAAAACTAAAACTGCGACCATTTCAAAACGGTACAAGATTTTTAAAAACTGAATACAAGGTCATTAGTTCAAGGTTTTGTGATTCATTTAAAGTTTGAATGGTGTCTCTCGCTCAACGTATGAGGAACAAGAAGAGGTTGAAAGGCGATGAGTTTTGAAGAGTATTTGAAGCTTTTCCCATTTGAATCAATGTTAAATTGAAGGTTGAAAGAGCTGAAAAAGCTGAACATTTGAATATTTGAATGGTTTGAATAGCTGAACGTATGCTGAAGTTATAGCAGAATGAAATAAAAAAAAAAACCCATAAGGATGAATGGGAAACATTTTACATTAAAATATTAATATTTCCAAAAGTATAACAGATTGAAACGAGAAAAATACACGCCCTCATGTCCTTAAAAAGCTGAACATTTTGATATTTGAATGGTTTGAATAGCTCAAGATTTGAAGGAGGAGAAGAGAACTGAAAAACGTACGGAAGCAGGAATAATAATAAACCCCAGAAGAACAATAGTGTGAATGCTGCAATAATAAAATTCCAGAAGAACATGAATTTGATGACTCAGCATTCACACTAATAAATTCCGGAAGAACAATAGTGTGAATAAATTACAGAAGTGGTCACACCGAGGAGCAGCAGCTGAGGAGCGGCGGAGCTGAGGCGGAGGCTCCGGTCCTCCCCGCCGGACTGTAACGGGGTTTAACCCGCTTTCATCTCCGAGTCAGAACCTACAGACAATCTAAATCTATATGTGACACAGAGATGAGCTGTGAGAGTTTTAGAGCTCCTCCGTAATTTAAACAATGCTGCACTTCCTGGTTCTCAGCCCGCTCAGACACACACGGAGGCTGAATCACACAAACACGCATCAACTGTTGTTTTTCCGCCCGGATTTGATCTAAACGGGAACAGACAGCGATTATAAAGACAATATGTTAGTTGTCATTAACGAGCCGGTGTCGGTTTTAATGTTTTTCCACCAACTGGGATCGAGTGAAAGAGGGAGAGGCGATGAGTCCCGCAGGAGACACAACCACCGCTCTGAGAGACACGAAATCCTCTCAGCGCGGTGGTGACAGGATTTCATTATCTAGCCTGTAGTCTTTTATGCTCTGCTTATGTTGTGCTTTTAACTGAAAACTCATTGTATTCTGTTTAACTCGACTTCCAATCAGAGTGATTAATAATTCTAAGTGTAGAATAGGTGGAGTTTACCTTTAAGAACTATCATGTCTTCCTTACTTTACAGATTTTTAATGGTATCACGTGTTTTAAGCACAGGGAGGGGAGTGTTGGTACTGTATAGTGTTTTGAATGCATGTAGGCCTATACAGTTATCAGCATGGTAAAACGTATTTAAACACGGATAAAACGTTCATTACTTGTGTCAGTGGTTCAGTTTTATCATTCTGTCTGTAAACTAATAAAAGCATTAATGTGTCATGTATCAGTGGAATAGTGTTAAACCATCAGCATCTATTGTGTCAACTGATGGAAACATCTTTCTCTGTTTAAAAGTAAAATGACTCATATCAAAAAGGGTTAAAGCAGCTTTGAAACCAAACAACACTTACTGACAGGTTCTCTTTATTAGGAGAACACTTTGACAATAAACAACTTTGACATTTCCTGGAGGGGAACGAGAACCCAGCTTTGACAAGTGACGGCGCGGGGAACGAGATCTCAGCTTTGACTAGTGACGGCGCGGGGAACGAGATCTCAGCTTTGACTAGTGACGGCGCGGGGAACGAGAACCCAGCTTTGACTAGTGACGGCGCGGGGGAGGAGAACACAGCTTTGACTAGCGCAGAGGTTATTATTGCACCTTAAAATGCATACAAGCAAACATGCAAATAGCTACATTTATTGAGCACAGAATATATTTCTGTTTCCGCAAATTAAATTATGTTTTTAGATTATACTGCAAACCTCCTGTAAATGTTGCTCAGTTTCATCTTTTTGGCACCTGGCATTAGGCCACGTTGCTATCCATGGGGCTGAATGGAGTGTGTCTGTTCAGGTGCATGTGATTGGTTCACAGGCCCACTGAGGCCGGAGAACAGGTCACTAACTTTGATCTGTTGCTGTTCTTTGCTTATGCTGTTATTAGTTATTATCAGTGTTTGTGCAGACAGGTGATAGTTGGTGTTGTTTTTCATAATATCGTTTGAAATCATATTTGCACACATTTTGGTTTTATTATCACCATAAGTTGCTGTGTGTGGTTCTTAAATAAAGTGTATTGTGTTTCTGCTCAAGTGGGCTCAGTGATATGTTAATAACAATATTATGGTGTTTTCTGGCTCAAAGAGGGAAAATTCACTGTTGTATGTCTCGAAAGAAACTAATGCATTTTGTGATGTAGATTACCTAGATATTATGCTTTTTTAAAATGAGAATCGAGGGGATGGAGGGCCTACAAAACCTCTCAGCCCCGGGGCCTAACATTAGCTTAAGGCGGCCCTGCGTGGGAGGGTGTCTGTCCCTCCTGCTGCTCGCGACGGCATTGGCTCGTTCAGCGGTGGGAGTGAATGATCACGAAGGGGCAGGCACTTCCCCTTAAAAGTCCGACGGACCAGCCAAGGATACAAACACCATGCTGCTCTTCTCCAGCTTTAATTTTAACACGCAGAACATTTCACGTCAGCAGATAATTCAGCTGTCACGTCTCTCTAGGTGGATTTTATTGGATATTTCCGGACGTTTCTCTCGATATTTCTTCTTCATTTTGAATCCCACCACCTCCTACATCATCATCATTACCACCAGCGTCTGTGAGGACATTTAGGTAAGGCAGCTTTGCATGCAGGTGACTTTTAGGGGTTATTAATGTGATTTGACTTTGTGTGTGAAGTTGTGCATTTCTGTTGTTGTGCAGTTCTTATGCTGTGAAATTGAGAAACAACTCGATAAAACCTCTGTGAGAATCATCTTCCAGCGGCTTCATCAGCTGTAAAGAGTCTCCCGGTCTCTGTTATAGCTGCTTCGTTATTTTTAATGTTTTGTTTAGTTGTTGTTGTTGTTTTTTGTGGAGGTAGTTTCAGGTCTATTCTGCCAAACTGCATCCCATTCACTCTCATGTGCCCCACTGCGGGACACAAACCGCGGCTCGAGCTCGGATTTTGAGTCTCACTTCAGCGCCTCAAAGTAAATCAGGCTGGCCGGATGATGTTCCCTCTCTCTCCTTCTCTCGCTAATCTCCTGCTTATACTTTTCAGTCAGTGCAAACAGCATTGAAAAGGTCAAATTAAGACGGTGAGTTTATCCGACGGTGTTGTTAACCACTCGTCAAAGGAGTACTGCGCCAAAGTTACTGATCATCGACGTTGTGTGTGGCGCAAATAGCGTTGTAAGAGAGGCGTAGCCCCTTTCAGGAATAGAGAGAGAGCGTACGTACGGTGAATGCGTGCGAGAGGACGTAAAGCGAAGGACGTATACCATCTATTACTGTAGGCTACAGTTTCGCTGAAAATAAGGTAGAAAAGTGGTGAAATGTCTAGAAATCTAGAAGGTTTTAGACAGGCCAGGTGCTGATTGACTTAAGATAAATAAATAAATGAATAGAATAATTACAGAACAGCATTTAGGTTACAATGTGATGGTAACTGACACAAGAGGCATTTAAGGCAATTACACCCTTTTAAAGCCTATCTGGAATTATTTAAGGGCATGTTATTTATCAGCCTATAATTGTGTCTCTGCCAGGCTTAAATCTGTGCATTTGTTACTTTAGGCCTGTGTCTAAAACCCAAAAAACACTGACTACTTTAAAGATGTCCTGTTTTTGCTTCTTATTATGAAAAAATAAAAGCTATTTTTTAATGTTTCTGTTGTGTAACTGTGTCCTGTAGATCAGTGGAATAGTGTTAACTCGCTCTGCTACCTCACTGACTTGTTTGTTTTGTCCTGTTTTGTCATTTTTCTCTCAGATTGTGAAAGCGAACATGTTGCAAAGCTTCAATCAGTGTCAGAGTTTGATGAAGGAGCAGAACAGTGGAACCTGCTGCAGCACTCCACACAGCATGTTTCAGCAGGAGAACATGGATTCACATCCAGAGGAGGATCTCACCTGTCCTATCTGCAGGGACATCTTTAAAGAGCCTTTCGTCCTGTCATGCAGCCACAGCTTCTGTAAAGACTGTCTGCACAAGTGCTGGACAGACACACAGACACAGGAGTGTCCACTTTGTAAGAGAAGGTCATCAAGAAGGATGCCACCTGACTTTACAGACCTGCTGTTGAAGGAGTTGATGAGCTCCACTGAGTCTCTGCAGTCTTCTCAAACTCTGTCTCTCAGCAGCCGGTGTAGACGCTTCTTGAATTTTGCTAAATGGACTCTTATGTACATTGAACTTTTCCTGTCTACTGACCGCTCAAAGCTGCTTTACAACACTTGTCAGTTTCACTCATTCACACACTGATGGCAGAAGCTGCCATGCAAGGTGACAACTGTTCATCAGGTGGAAACTTTGACATGCAGCTTGGATGAACCAGCAACCTTCCAATTACTGGATAACCCATGGTTCCTCCTGATCACAAACAGGAGCTCCTGCAGCTCCTGAGGATCTTTGAGGAGAGACTGAAAGACTACAAACATGTTAAATGAAACTATGTCGACAAAACGTTCATTACTTGTGTCTATGATTCAGTTTTATCATCCTGATTGTAAACTTATGAATGTCTTCATTTAGAAAATTGGACGCGTTGACTTGAAAACTCATTTTATTCTGTTTAACTCGGCTTCCAATCAGAGCTCGTTTCAGTTAACAGTTTGTAGATTATAAAGGAACTATTGGCTGAAATAGAATAAACATAATTATGTTTTCATGACCTCAAACTGTTTAAATCATGTTACAGAACAGAACAAGCTAACAGACTTCTTTTCTTCAGTAAAAATAAGTCAATTGGTCAATTTCCACCTTTTTTTTAAGGTAGTTTCAGTGATTCTGCCAAACTCTGCATCCCTTTTGTATCTCAGCCACAGATTTAGTCAGCTGATGTTTTCTGTCAGTATTGTTTTGTGTACTGCCTTTTAAGTTCAACACGGTGTCATATTACATATATTTATTTTGGTAAAGACAATTAACAGATGAACAAGGACTTTTTATTATGAATTTTGCAGACTGTCTGGTGTTGAATTGTTCTTATGAGAAAAGGACTCAACACAAACAGTCAAGAAGCATCTTGTCTGGTGTCTTTTGTAAAGAGGAAAAATCATCATTTGTTTATAGAGAATGTAAACAATCATTTGTTTCACAAAGAAAGAAAGAAAGAAAGAAAGAAGGGAAATATATTTTTGTTACTAACATTGTTATTAATGTTACTCTATTGATAAGGAGTTAAGGTCAGACTGTTGTGGTTGTATGTTGATGGTAATGTTTATTTCTATGGTTTGTACTTCCAGCATTTATATCAAGTGTCAATAAAACTGTATCAGTAATAAACTGCGACCAGAACTCTGGATGAATTCTTCTTGTTGTTCCACTTTCACTCTCAGTTGTCGTCATTGTGGGACAGCAGAGACAAACTAACAGAATAAGTTGACTGACAGCTGCTGTCCCTCCTTTCTTCACAGCCATCAGAGGAAGAATCTGTCCTGCAGCGCTTTGACTTTGAAAACTTGAGCTAGATTATAAAGGAACTATTGGCTGAAATAGAATAAACATAATTATGTTTTCATGACCTCAAACTGTTTCCATCATGTTAGAGAACAGAACAAGCTAACAGACTTGTTGAACAGCCTTTTGTGTTCTTCATGGCCGCTGTAGTCAACAGCAGACACTCACAGATTAAAGATGTTCTGTGGACTTCAGACAGAACTGAAGGTTTTCACTTTATTCAGTCAACATCTCTCCACTCTCATCAGGACCGTCCACAACCTGCACCTGAACACAACACAGGACGACTTTAAAGTCAGAGCTGAAAGCTGGAATACAGCAGATGTCTCCACCTGCTGGCAGGAACTCACAGTTTCATTCTACTAATAACCAAAAAACTTGAACACCATTATTACACATGTGGATACAGTCTGGTCCATTTAAAACTTTTCCACCATGAACTCTTATTTCTCCTCAGAGATCACCTTGACCTCGGCCTCTGTGTGTGACACTCCACCAGATTTCTGAAGGCCAGGTACTCCATACTGTGGCAGGCTGAACACACCTGCTTATACACCTGGTAACCACGACGAATACTGCAGGGGAAGAAAGTCAGAGAGAAACCTGTGATCATCCTCTCATCACCCCCTAAAAACACAATCACACAGACTCACACACACAAAGATACTGACAAGTCAGAATGACTCGTCACATTCCAGGAACTCAGAGCTTCATGCATCTTTCTGTGTTGGAAAGTAAAACCACCCACTCATCAAAAAGTAATAAAGCAGAAGCTTTGAAACCAACCGAACAACACTTACTGACAGGTTTCTTTATCAGGAGAACACAATGGGTAACTGAAAAACTCTCTACTGTTACTACAGACAGTTAATACTGTTAATAACATTTCAGAGAGGCTAAATAACAACATTATAAGGCTACTGTTTCAAAATCAAAGAATACATTTATTAACCACAGCAAAAACAATAATTAAATAGATTAAAAAATGACAAACTCAGCAGGAGGACACAGTCACAGTTGTTCTGCTTCTCATTAACACCTTCAAGAATCACATGTGGTAAAACAATAAAGCTGAAAAATTGTCAAACATCGTATAGCAACTTAAGAAACTTTAGAAATAAACAGACTTCTTGTCAATCAGACATTTGTTTGTACATGGGAGGACTTTCCATAAAGTAAGGAGGCACGAAACAGCTTCCTCTCTCTGTGTCTTCACTTCCCCTTATTCGTTTCCTGTCTGTGATTTAATGGAAGGGGAAATGGAATTAGGACCTAAAGTGTGTATGCGAGTGTGTTTGTGTGTGTGTGTGTGTGTGTGTGTGTGTGTGTATAGGCCTATATATGTATAATTTAATTAATTTGTTGCTGTGGTTAATAAATGTAATTTTTGATTTTGAAACAGTATATAATGTTGTTATTTAGCCTCTCTGAAATGTTATTAACAGTATTAACTGTTTGTAGTAACAGTAGAGAGTTTTCGCAGTTACCCATTGTGTTCTCCTGATAAAGAAACCTGTCATGTTGTTCGGTTGGTTTCTGCTATAAAAGCAGAAGCTTTGAAACCAACCGAACTTTTTGATATGAGTCGGTGGTTTTACCTTCGACCACAGAAAGATGTTTCCATCAGTTCCCGTTTGTCATCGCTCATTCACGGTGTGCGCTGGACTCTGTAATCTCCCTGAGGTCCTTTGAGGAGAGACTGAAACACTATTTGTTAAAGGATTAAGCTTAGTCGACAAAACTTCCATTACTCGTCAGGGATTCAGTTTTGTCATCCAGTTTGTAAACTAATAAATGTCTTTATTTAAAAAAAAAATGCGGTGGTTGTGTCTCCTGCAGGGCTCATCGCCTCTTCCTCTTTCACTCCATCCCAGTTCGCGGAAAAACATTAAAACCGACACCGGCTCGTTAATGACAACTAACATATTGATGTCTTTATAATCGCTGTCTGTTCCCGTTTTGATCAAATCCGGGCGGAGAAACAACAGTTGATGCGTGTTTGTGTGATTCAGCCTCCGTGTGTGTCTGTGCGGGCTGAGAACCAGGAAGTGCAGCATTGTTTAAATTACGGAGGAGCTCTAAAACTCTCACAGCTCATTTCTGTGTCACATATAGATTTAGATTGTCTGTAGGTTCTGACTCGGAGATGAAAGCGGGTTAAACCCCGTTCCAGTCCGGCGGGGAGGACCGGAGCCTCCGCCTCAGCTCCGCCGCTCCTCAGCTGCTGCTCCTCGGTGTGACTGCTGCGCTCTGACCGACCGGGAGCCGCCTGCTGTATAAACCAGAGCAAAAAAAATAAATACATCTAAAAATCACAAACTCAGCAGGAGGACACAGTCACAGTTGTTCTGCTTCTCATTAACACCTTCAAGAATCACATGTGGTAAAACAATAAAGCTGAACATTTGTCAAACATCGTATAGCAACTTAAGAAACTTTAGAAATAAACAGACTTCTTGTCACTCAGACATTTGTTTGTACATGGGAGGACGCGAGGTAATTATATTAAAGTCACATACAGCCCAGCTGATCATAACTCTACACTGTGTTAATGAATCGCTGTTGTCAGGTTTATACAGCAGGCGGCTCCCGGTCGGTCAGAGCGCAGCAGTCACACCGAGGACCAGCAGCTGAGGAGCGGCGGAGCTGAGGCGGAGGCTCCGGTCCTCCCCGCCGGACTGGAACGGGGTTCAACCCGCTTTCATCTCAGAGTCAGAACCTACAGACAATCTAAATCTATATGTGACACATAGATGAGCTGTGAGAGTTTTAGAGCTCCACTAAATATCTCTAACAGGCTCCTCCGTAATTGGAACCACGCTGCAGTCTAACAGAGTCAACCGGCTCACTTCCTGGTTCTCAGCCCGCACAGACACAGTCAGTCTCCGGCTGCAGGCTGAACACGTCCTCCTCTCCTCCAGGTCTGAAGGGAGGAAACACAACAAGTCAACACCACACACACACATTTAACATGGTTTTGTGGCCTTCACACATAAAAGGTCTTCAGTTTTACCTGCAGTAACAGCTGAGCTCTGAAACTACCTCCAAGAAACAAACAAACAAATAATGAAGCAGCTAAAACAGAGACCGGGAGACTCTTTACAGCTGATGAAGCCACTGGAAGATGATTCTCACAGAGGTTTTTGCGAATTTCGTTTCTCAATTTCACAAAGAGGAAAAACTGCAGACAAAATCATCTAAAAGCTGCGCGCGGAGAGCTGAGAGCAGTTTGTGATCAAAACACAGAAAAGAGGAAAAGAAGAAACTGCAGGGAGAGACCTTGTGCAACGCTCACCGAGTGAAGATGGATATATATATATACTACCAGTCTGCCAGCAGCGGGGCTCGTCACTTGACAGCTCGAGCGAGCTCGTCCCCTCCTGGCTTATTGGACGGATCACCGGAGGAGAGTGTCGCGGCTATATAAAGTCCGCGAGCTGCCAGACAGGATCACAGAGGAGACAGGATACTAACACCATGCTGCTCCATGCTGCTCTTCTCCAACTCTAATTTTACACAGAATATTTCACGTCAGCAGATAATTCAGCTGTCACGTCTCTCTCGGTGGATTTTATTGGATATTTCGGGACGTTTCTCTAGATATTTCTTCTTCATTTTGAATCCCACCACCTCCTACAACATCATCATCACCACCAACGTCTGTGAGGAGATTTAGGTAAGGCAGCTTTGCATGCAGGTGACTTTTAGGGGTTATTAATGTGATTTGACTTTGTGTGTGAAGTTGTGCGTTTCTGTTGCTGTGAAGTTCTTTTACTGTGAAATAGAGAAACAACTCGCTAAAAACTCTGTGAGAATCATCTTCCAGCGGCTTCATCAGCTGTAAAGAGTCTCCCGGTCTCTGTTTCAGCTGCTTCGTAGTTTTTAATGTATTTTTGTTTGTTTTTGTTTTTTTGTGGAGGTAGTTTTAGTTCTTTACTGCCAAACTCTGCATCCCATTCACTCTCATGTGCCTCACTGCTCAACTTGCAGCAGGGGTTGTAACTGATTCCGTGGTGTGTCATTCGCCACAACAACCAGGGGGCGCTACGATACTGGTGCTGACCAGCTGCTCAGTGATCTGTTCTGTTGTTTGGACCAGTTGAGTGATCTGTGGAGTGTTTGCTTGTTTGTATTGATTTTTAATACAACTTTTCCCTTTTCTCACTGTGTTAGCAGAATAGCCTACATGTAAAAAGCCAGAATCGTTCGTCTATCCAATGTAATTGATCACTATTATTAATAGAAATCATAATAAAGATGATTATGTTATTATCATTAGTCGTGATTGTATGAGTGGAACTATCGATTATGCAGGTCCGTGTCTTCCTGACTGGTTTAAACTTCACCAATGTGTTTCATTTTAAAAGCTTGTCACATTAACCTTCGTATCAAATCTTGATCTAGAAACTAATGTCAAATAAATGTAGTGGAGGAAAAAATGTAGAATAAAAATACTAAATGTAAAAGTTTATTTAAAAATTCAACTTTAGTAGCCTACAGTACAGTAACAAGAGTAACAGTCGAATCCTCTTAGTTGATCCAGCACCTGATCACTCTTCTGAGACTTGTTGGATGCATTTTATTTCTCATAGAATATCAGCAAAGCTGAGAATTTACACATGTTAAAGTCGGCACTGTTTACTTGTCAGCAGTTTTCTGCTGTCCTGCATTTGCTGCTACACTGTAGAATACACTGTTGTGTAACTGTGTCCTGTAGATCAGTGGAATAGTGTTAACTCGCTCTGCTACCTCACTGATTTGTTTGTTTTGTCATTTCTCTCTCAGATTGTGAAAGCGAACATGTTGCAAAGCTTCAATCAGTGTCAGAGTTTGATGAAGGAGCAGAACAGTGGAACCTGCTGCAGCACTCCACACAGCATGTTTCAGCAGGAGAACATGGATTCACATCCAGAGGAGGATCTCACCTGTCCTATCTGCAGGGACATCTTTAAAGAGCCTTTCGTCCTGTCATGCAGCCACAGCTTCTGTAAAGACTGTCTGCACAAGTGCTGGACAGACACACAGATACAGGAGTGTCCACTTTGTAAGAGAAGGTCATCAAAAATGTTACCACCCTTTATGCAGTCTGCACAGTGAGCAGCTCAGGTCTGCTGGTTTGTCTGGACCATCAGCAGCTGGTGTGTCTCGTCTGTCTGCACTCAGCAACACACGCCGTGCACAAATTACACCTGTCAATGAATTTGCACATGAGAAATGGACTTTTATTTCTACAGAACTTTTCCCGTCTACTGACCGCTCAAAGCTGCTTTACAACACTTGTCAGATTCACACATTCACACACTGATGGCAGAAGCTGCCATGCAAGGTGACAACTGTTCATCAGGAGAAATTTGAGGTTCAGGATCTTGCTCAAGGACACTTGGACATGCAGCTTGGAGGAGCCGGGATTAGAACCAGTGATTACTAGACAACCCGCTGTGGCTCCTGAGCTGCAGTTTTATCATCCTGTTTGTAAACTATTGAATGTCTTCATTTAAAAAATGTTGTGCTTTTACCTGAAAACACATTTTATTCTGTTTAATTTAGCTCCAATCAGAGTAATTAATAATTAAGTGTAACATTGGTGGAGTTAAACTTTATGAACTATCATGTGTTCGTTACTTTACACATTTTTAATGGTGTCACATGTTTTAAGCAGGTAGGGGAGAGTTGGTACTGTTTGTACTGTTTGTACCGTCTTGTTCTGCAGCGATCTCTTCACATTTGCAAACACATTATTCCCCCTTCATCACGTCTGATTCCTCCAACATTTGTGCTGCACTTGTCACCAGTAAATGCAATACATTTTTCAGACAAATAGTTTGTTTTTTTATGTCTCAATCAAGTATTGTGCGATGGTGTCTGCGGTCTCATTAGGTGTGTCTTTTAGCTCTATCAATGTTGACTGTACACCACCTGTCTTCCAGTCAAAGTACTGTATTATTATTGGGAATATCTTTACTGCCCCGTGGTTTCTTCCATCAGTAGCAATGCCACAGTATTGTTTTTCTTTGAGCGCCTCCAGCGCGATTTCACCAGAGTGTGGCGCTGTTACACTGTTGAACATGGTCTCTGTTTTGGTGCGTGCGCTTGAGACTGTTTTTGCTGTGTCTGAATCTGGGAATGCCCTTTTTAACAAAGTACTGGTGCAGTCCATCAACCTGTAGCTGCTGTGATGTTTGACTGTATGAAATGTCAAAACGCCCTCAGCAGCATTAATCATGTCTTCTACTTTGCCAGGTTGTACAAAATACTCGGTCAGTTTTGCAGAAGAGCAGAAGAGCTCCGCTTGCACATCGGTTCTGTGCTCTGATATGAACTTGTTGGTCGTTAGAGTCTTATATTAGTTTGCCACGGACACACACGTCCCAGCTTTGCAGACACTCTGCCTCCCATTTTTTCACGACCCTGGCGAAAACACGGGTACTTTTTCCGCATTTCGTCTGTAAAAGTGCATTTGCGTTTCGGCATTTCTCCCTTTTCTTTCGCCAAAAATCATATTCGAAGTTCGTTTGTTTATTAATATTAATATTCAAATATATTCGAATATTTATTAATAATATTTGACCGTTAAAAGCCTTCAGTAAGACCTATATTGGTATCAAACTTAAGTTGTACATGTTCTGTCCACCAGAGGGCAGTGTGTATCAGTCAATGTCAACAGCCAGGCAATGATGTTTTCAGAAGAAAAACACACGACTGTTTTGTTTTGTTTTTTTTAATTAAAAGTCAGACCCCTCCTCCTCTTCCAGCTTGCCTGGATGTAGTGTTGACAGGTGGGCTCTCAGGTTGCTGGTCATCACGTGGTATGTGAGTTTGGTCCTACATATTTTACATATCACTTTGTGTAGCGTGTACTTTATCTTAGCATCACAAAGGAACAGGGAAAAATCACGACTAAGGACAAACTCAAAACCCCGGACAGGCCGGACAGCCCCCCAAAAGAGGACATGTCCGGGTAAAAGAGGACGTGTGGTCACGCTGCTACCTCACCTATATCTGTTGTATGTTGGCTGTTGAAATGTGATGTACACCACCATGATAATCTTTCAGTTTGGATTCTCAAAGAAGGTGTGAATTTACTAAAAAATGTTAAATAAATATGTTTTTATGTGAGTTTGTCATCGTTCATGCATTGTTATTTGTTATTTGTTTAAATAAAGTATTTTTTTTTTTAAATGTCAACATGCTAATATACAGTGATAGTGCTGTGAGGCCCAGCCTCCTAACCAGCCAATGACAGGAGTGTTAGTCCGTGTTCAGTGAGGTGTCTGCACAGTTACACATTCAGAGCTTTAATAGTGATGGTTTGTTTCCTCTTACTGTGAGTTGAGGAGTGAGGCCTGTGTGACGTTTACATTGTCCCGGGGCCCCGGAGCCGTTATCAGCTCTGTGTTTGCGTTAAAGGCGAGCTGGAGAAGAGGCCCTTACAAAGCACAACAACTGAACCTCTCATGACTGATGTTTGAAGCTGACTTCATGTATACATCTACACTTTGGAAGTACAGGAAGCACGTGACCTGCAGAAAAACCAGCATAGACCAGCACCAAAACACAACAAGCTGGTCTTCCTGGTGAAAAGCCACCAGATGTGTTCAGTTTATTTGCAGGGGGATTATTTATTTGTTTCAGACATTTTTGAGAGGAAGCACAGGCAGGAATGACTGTACTTAAGTACAGGAAGCACAGGGAAGCACTGCGCTTCCTGCAGGGCTGTCATTCCCACTGGGCCACTGGGCCCTGTCCAGGGCCGGCTCTGCTGTGGAGGTATAAGTGGCTGCCCACTGGGCTCTGTCATCCCCACAGGAACACGAGCGTGAGGGGAAGGAGAGGTCATGTAGCGGCTATATAAAGGAGCTGCACACCAGACTCGGACACAAACACCATGCTGCTCTTCTCCGACTCTAATTTCACACGCAGAACATTTCACGTTTCTCTCGGTGGATTTTATTGGATATTTCTTCTTCATTTTCTTCACATCATCATCACCAACGTCTGTGAGGACATTTAGGTAAGGCAGCTTTGCATGCAGGTGACTTTTAGGGGTTATTAATGTGATTTGACGTTGTGTGCAGTTGTGCGTTTCTGTTGTTGTAGTGTTTTTGTGATTTAAAGGCAGAAAAGGCGGTCGCTCAGCCCGAGCGAGGTTTTATAAAAGACGTTTCCAGGGGGTTCTCCTCTGTGGGAAATTGAGAAACAACTCTGGCAAAGTTCGCAAAAAAGTCGGTAGGGGGAGAGAGAGGTAGAGGGGGCGCGTAAAGCTCTTTATCGACGCTGCCTGTCATAACGAAAGCTAAGCGGTCTGTGTGGCAGAAGGAAGTGGCTCTGAGAGAGAGAGAGACTTTTAAAATACCTTTTATAACAGAACTTCTTTCAAAACAACCATTTTGTTAAAGAACTCTAAATGTATTTTAGAGTGTGACAGGCTTTTAGAAGTTTTTAACATTTTTAAAAGAGTGTTTTAATGAAGTGTGGTCAAAGAATGTTTTTGTATTTGGCACAAAGTGTTTTAATCTCGATATGGAGAAATGGCAGCTTCTACATTTTCCAACAGGTGAAGCAAAGATGGCGATTTATTTGACAAGAAGAAGTAAACTGAGAGGAACGGAAAGCCAGTGAGGAAGAGTTTTCATTGCGTTAGTTAGGACAAGAGTTTTTATTGATTTACATTTTTACAAACTAATGAAGAGTCTTAATGTTTTTATCAAGATGTGGTGTTTTAATGATGTCATCTGTTTGGAGGAGGAGGAGGAGGAGTTGTGTTTCCAGTCTGTTTTTATACAGTGAAAGATTGTTTCAGGCAGTTTACAAAAAGGAGACTCATTTTTTACAGCGATGGCTCCATGTAGCTTCTCCATCCTGGCTGTTCAGTCCCCGGCATCTGTCTTTGTCCTCTCCAAACGCTGTCTCTTCGTGTCTCCAGTCTTTTTTTGTTTAAAACAACAACACACTTTTTATACAGAGCTTTTCCATTTGCTGTGTGAAGATCTAGCCCTGTCTTTATAGACCTGTTCACCAGTTGCCCTGAGGATCCCTCCAGGTTTGGAATCAGAGAAAGTGTCCTCTGTGTCTGGCTCCTCTACCCCTTCGCCATACTCCTTCAACATCAGGACTTCTTCTTCCTGCAACTTGTTCCTACACTTTTTGAGGATCAGATGTATTACCCTTGTGGACCTGACCCCCAGCCGCTCTGCCAAGGCCTCGCCATCCTGCTGGTCTCTCCCTGTCACCTCCACCACCTGCCTCAGAGTCAGGACACCTGCGTCCCTCAGGACGCCCCTCAGCCCTGGAGTGGACTCGTCCTGTACATCCAGCCTGGCGCCTCCGATAACTGTCTTTGTTCCTTTGTTTGAAATTATTCCAAGCTTTAAAAAGTTCCTGATAAAACGGGCAGCTCTGATTTGTTTAAATAGTTTGTGTTTCCACTGTTTCGTCCACCACCTGCCGCTCCGTTACCTGCATTCTTTTTCTTTGGTTTTGTATTTCTCCTTCTCTCCTGTCTCCTCCTGCTCTCCCACACTCACCTGACTGTACCGTTCTTCCTCATCTGCCTCCTCCTCATTTACCTGCTTCCCCTGTTCTTCACCTTCCAGTGCAGGCTCAGGTCATGGCTTACATCCCGACGGCACTTTTCGGATGGGCGAAACTATTTTGCCATGCCTGACACACTGCCAGGCTGCAGCCCTCCACTGACACTGACGAGGACACGGACATCTTAATGCTGTGCTTCCTCCCCTGCTGGAAAAAAACAGCACCAAACCAGCATGATTTCCATGCTGGTTTGGTGCTGGTTTAGCTGGAGGACCAGCAAGGTCCCATTAATTATGCTGGCCCACCAGCAGAGACTTTCTGGTGATGTTGCTGATGAAGCTGGTGACAACACCTGATCCTGAGTCCTGTTCAATCAGCATCTTGATACCACGTTTGTAAATCGCTGAACAACCAATCAATCGCTCCGCTCACAGCACACTCACTCACTCACTCACTCAGAGAGAGAGAGAGGTTTCTTCTTCAATATTATTGTTATGTTGACAACAACAGACTACTTGTTTTAACTGTAGCCTGTTACTTTGCTACTGTTTTAATTACATGACATGATTTAATATACTACACTAAAGTTATGTTTTCTCAAGATCTCAAATTAATTATATCGTCTTCTCGGGAAAACAAATTAAATTAACTTGTTATCACGGGAAAACGGAGGAAATAAAATGTATGAATGCATGGCCCTATAGGGCTTCCGTAGGTTTTGAATTTGAAAGCAAGAACCAATTAAATTACAGGACATCATCTCACTTTTATGTGTTTTATTACATCACATGTTACATTTATCAGAAGCTTTTGTCCAAAGAGACTCACAGTAATTCATACATTCATACACTGATGGTGGCTGTCATGCTGACCAGCTCATCAGGAGCAGGTTGAGGTTCAGTTTCTTGCCCAAAGACACTTCAACATGCAGACCAGGAGAATCAAACCAGCAACTTCCCTATAACAAGACACTGGTTTTACCCCTGAACCACAGCTGCACCTTTTTTAGGACTTTAAGCTCCTCTGGTTAGTTTTGGAGACTGGCATTCATTCACGTGTAATACACAGCAGTGTACTGTTGTGTTGGATCAGGAAAATGTCATCATTAAAGCTAATATTGACTTATTTTAACTGTCTTGTCACAGGAGAACATGGATTCACATCCAGAGGAGGATCTCACCTGTCCTATCTGCAGGGACATCTTTAAAGAGCCTTTCGTCCTGTCATGCAGCCACAGCTTCTGTAAAGACTGTCTGCACAAGTGCTGGACAGACACACACATACAGGAGTGTCCACTTTGTAAGAGACGGTCCTCAAGAAGGTTACCACCTCAACTTACAGACCTGCTGTTGAAGGAGTGGACAGAGGAGGACTTCAGCAGCTCCACTGAGTCTCTGCAGTCTGCACAGTGAGCAGCTCAAACTCTGTCTGGACCATCAGCAGCTGGTGTGTCACGTCTGTCTGCACTCAGCAACATCCACGGTGCACAAATAACACCTGTCAATGAATTAGCACATGATAAATTGACTCGTATTTCTACAGAACTTTTCCCGTCTTCTGAGCGCTCAAAGCTGCTTTACAACACTTGTCCGTTTCACACATTCACACACTGATGGCAGAAGCTGCCATGCAAGGTGACAACTGTTCATCAGGTGGAAACTTTGACGTGCAGCTTGGACGAGCCGGGAATCGAACCAGCAACCTTCCGATTACTAGACAACCCGCTCTACCTCCTGATCACAAAGTAAATAAGTAAATAAATGAAAAACAATAGCTGGGAGAGAAAATAGAAAAATACAAAAACAAGTAAATAAATAATTAAGTGCAGAGCTTCTATAGTGTATAACTGAAGCAGGTTTGCCTCCGCTTGGTTACATGTTTCACAGATGATATTTCTGGAAAGATTCTCTGTAATTTTACTCTTGAGTGATGCAGCCTGTGCAGAATTTTAAACTGGATCAAGCAGTGTCGAGAATTCAGGGAGACTACCAACATGTTAAAGGAAGTTATGTTAACTGATAAATGTCTGCGTTTAAAAAATGGGACGCTTTGACCTGAAAACTTATTTTATTCCGTTTAATTCAGCTTCCAATCAGAGCTCGTTCCAGTTAACTCGTCCAGTTTGTAGATTAAGAGGAACTATTGGCTGAAATAGAATAAACATAATTATGTTTATATTACCTCAAACTGTTTCTATCATGTTACAGAACAATTTTTAAGGTAGTTTCAGTCATTCTGCCAAACTCTGCATCCCTTTTGTAACTCAGCCACAGATTTAGTCAGCAGAGTTTTCTGTTAGTATTGTTTTGTGTACTGCCCTTTAAGTTGAACACAGTGTCATATTACATATATTTATTTTGCTGAAGACAATTAAAAAAGAAAAAGGATTCCCAATTCAAACAGTCAAGAAGCATCTTGTCTGGTGTCTTTTGTAAAGAGGAAAAATCATCATTTGTTTATAGAGAATGTAAACAATCATTTGTTTCACAAAGAAAGAAAGAGGGAAATATATTTTTGTTACTAACATTGTTATTAATGTAACTCTATTGATAAGGAGTTAAGGTCAGACTGTTGTGGTTGTATGTTGATGGTGATGTTTATTTCTATGGTTTGTACTTCCAGCATTTATATCAAGTGTCAATAAAACTGTATCAGTAATAAACTGTGACCAGAACTCTGGATGAATTCTTCTTGTTGGTTCCACTTTCACTCTCAGTTGTCGTCATTGTGGGACAGCAGAGACAAACTAACAGAATAAGTTGACTGACAGCTGCTGTCCCTCCTTTCTTCACAGCCATCAGAGGAAGAATCTGTCCTGCAGCGCTTTGACTTTGAAAACTAGAGCCAGTTAAATTACAGGACATCATCTCACTTTAGGTGTTTTATTACATTACATGTTACATTATCAGACGCTTTTGTCCAAAGTGACTTACAGTAATTCATACAGTCACAGAAGCTGCCAAGCAAGGTGACAACTGTTCATCAGGTGGACGAGCTGGGAATCGACCCAGCAACCTTCTGATTAGACAACCCGCTCTACCTCCTGATCACAAACAGGAGCTCCTGCAGCTCCTGAGGACCTTTGAGGAGAGACTGAAAGACTACCAACATGTTAAAGGAAGTTATGTAAGTTATGTAAACTAGTCTGCATTAAAAATAAATGGACGCTTTGACCTGAAACTCATTTTATTCTGTTTAACTCTGCTTCCAATCAGAGCTCGTTCCAGTTAACAGTTTGTAGATTATAAAGGAACTATTGGCTGAAATAGAATAAACATAATTATGTTTTCATGACCTCAAACTGTTTCCATCATGTTAGAGAACAGAACAAGCTAACAGACTTGTTGAACAGCCTTTTGTGTTCTTCATGGCCGCTGTAGTCAACAGCAGACACTCACAGATTAAAGATGTTCTGTGGACTTCAGACAGAACTGAAGGTTTTCACTTTATTCAGTCAACATCTCTCCACTCTCATCAGGACCGTCCACAACCTGCACCTGAACACAACACAGGACGACTTCAAAGTCAGAGCTGAAAGCTGGAATACAGCAGATGTCTCCACCTGCTGGCAGGAACTCACAGTTTCACTGCATCTTTCTGTGTTTGAAAGTAAAAACGACCCACTCATCAAAAAGGTTCAAGCAGCTTTGAAACCAACTGAACACTTACTGACAGGTTTCTTTATCAGGAGAACACAATGAGTAACTGCGAAAACTCTCTACTGTTACTACAAACAGTTAATACTGTTAATAACATTTCAGAGAGGCTAAATAACAACATTATAAGGCTACTGTTTCAAAATCAAAGAATACATTTATGAACCACAGCAAAAACAATAATTAAATAGATTAAAAAATCACAAAGCATCTTATAAAGTTACAGGAGGCAGCAGGACATCTCATCTGTTATTTGTTCTTCCAGCTGGGTGACAGTCACATACAGCCCAGCTGATGATAACTCTACAGTGTGTTAATGAATCGCTGTTGTCAGGTTTATACAGCAGGCGGCTCCCGGTCGGTCAGAGCGCAGCAGTCACACCGAGGAGCAGCAGCTGAGGAGCGGCGGAGCTGAGGCGGAGGCTCCGGTCCTCCCCGCCGGACTGGAACGGGGTTTAACCCGCTTTCATCTCCGAGTCAGAACCTACAGACAATCTAAATCTATATGTGACACAGAAATGAGCAGAGTTTTAAAGCTCCACTAAATATCTCTAACAGGCTCCTCCGTAATTGGAACCACGCTGCAGTCTAACAGAGTCAACCGGCTCACTTCCTGGTTCTCAGCCCGCACAGACACAGTCAGTCTCCGGCTGCAGGCTGAACACGTCCTCCTCTCCTCCAGGTCTGAAGGGAGGAAACACAACAAGTCAACACCACACACACACATTTAACATGGTTTTGTGGCCTTCACACATAAAAGGTCTTCAGTTTTACCTGCAGTAACAGCTGAGCTCTGAAACTACCTCCAAGAAAACAAAAAACAAAAAACAAAAAAAAAACGATGCAGCAGCTAAAACAGAGACCGAGAGACTCTTTACAGCTGATGAAGCCGCTGGAAGATGATTCTCACAGAGGTTTTTGTGAATTTTGCCAGTTGTTTCTCAGTTTCACACGGAGGAGAAACTGCAGACAAAATCATGTAGAAGCTGCGAGCGGAGCGCTGAGAGCAGTTTGTCATTAAAACACGGAAAAGAGCTCTGAGGCAGAAGAAGAGGAGGAAACTGCAGGGAGAGACTTTGTGCTGAAGTTCAGCCCCCAAGGGGAATCCTGACAGTCCTCGTGCCCCTACGTCGTCATGACGACTACACGCTCCTCCCTCGACGATCCGCCCCTTCGCTTAGTCCCAGAGCAAAAAGTACAGCTGCTGTGTCGGCCTGTCGCCAGACAGGACACAAACACAAACACGAGCACCATGCTGCTCTTCTCCAACTTTAATTTTACACGCAGAAAATTTCACGTCAGCAGATAATTCAGCTGTCACGTCTCTTTCGGTGGATTTTATTGGATATTTCAGGACGTTTCTCTCGATATTTCTTCTTCATTTTTTTGAATCCCACCACCTCCTACAACATCATCATTACCACCAACGTCTGTGAGGACATTTAGGTAAGGCAGCTTTGCATGCAGGTGACTTTTAGGGGTTATTAAATGTGATTTGACTTTGTGTGTGAAGTTGTGCGTTTCTGTTGCTGTAGTATTTTGTGGTTTAAAGGCAGAGAAGGCGGTTTCACGTGGGGGACAAAGCAGCGCTGCTCAGCCCATATGCGGACTTTTTTCAATGACCCTTCCAGCGGGTTCACCTTCGTGTAAAATTGAGAAACAACTCTGGCAAAGTTCGCAAAAACTCTATGAGAATCATCTTCCACCGGCGGCAGCGAGCTTTGCCAGAGTCAGCGCATGCGCGCGCGCATCAAAGAATTTTGACACAGATCATCAGACTAAGAGTTCGCATGCGCTGACTCTGGCAGCAAACTATGTCGACAAACCGTTCACAAACAGGCAAACTTTGCCAGAGTGCGACTGCGCTGCCGCCGGTGGAAGATGACCGCATGCGCTGACTGCGTTACTGTCTGTGCAAAGGCGCGCAGCCAACGCGCTCTAATGGGAGAGTGACGCTGTGGTAAATCTAGTTTCAGAACCGCATTTAGAAATGTGGCTATTTTAGATTCTTCCTTTAAATGCACATGTTGGACTTAGTTGCTGGTAGTTTTAGAGACTTGGATTTATTCACGTGTAATACACAGTAGTGTACTGTTGTGTTGGATCAGGAAAATGTCATCGTTAAAGCTAATATTTACTTATTTTAACTGTTTTGTCACAGGAGAACATGGATTCACATCCAGAGGAGGATCTCACCTGTCCTATCTGCAGGGACATCTTTAAAGAGCCTTTCGTCCTGTCATGCAGCCACAGCTTCTGTAAAGACTGTCTGCACAAGTGCTGGACAGACACACACATACAGGAGTGTCCACTTTGTAAGAGACGGTCATCATTAATGGAACCACCTGACTTTACAGACCTGCAGTTGAAGGAGTGGACAGAGGAGGACTTCAGCAGCTCCACTGAGTCTCTGCAGTCTGCACAGTGAGCAGCTCAAACTCTGTCTGGACCATCAGCAGCTGGTGTGTCTCGTCTGTCTGCACACAGCGACACACACGGTGCACAAATTACACCTGTCAATGAATTTGCACATGATAAATGGACTCTTATTTCTACAGAACTTTTCCCGTCTACTGAGCGCTCAAAGCTGCTTTACAGCACTTGTCAGATTCACTCATTCACATGCTGATGGCAGAAGCTGCCATGCAAGGTGACAACTGTTCATCAGGAGCAATTTGGGGTTCAGTATCTTGCTCAAGGACACTTTGACATGCAGCTTGGAGGAGCCGGGATTAGAACCAGAGACCTTCCGATTACTAGACAACCCGCTCTACCTCCTGATCACAAACAGGAGCTCCTGCAGCTCCTGAGGACCTTTTCAGGAGAGACTGAAAGACCACAAATATGTTAAAGGAAACTATGTCGACAAACCGTTCATTACTTGTGTTTGTGATTCACTGATAAATGTCTGCATTTAAAAATAGACGTTTTCACGTGAAAACTCGTTTTTATTCCGTTTAACTCTGCTTCCAATCAGAGCTCGTTCCAGTTAACTGTTTGTAGATTATAAAGGAACTATTGGCTGAAATAGAATAAACATAATTATGTTTTCATGACCTCAAACTGTTTCCATCATGTTAAATGAATTTTGTAACTCAGCCACACATTTAGTCAGCTGATGTTTTCTGTCAGTATTGTTTTGTGTAATGCCCTTTAAGTTTAACACAGTGTCATATTACATATATGTATTTTGCTAAAGACAATTAAAGGACGAACGAGGACTTTTTATTTTGAACTGAAGACTGTCCGGTGTTGAATTGTTCTCATGGGATGAGAAAAGGACTCAACTCAAACAGACAAGAAGCATCTTGTCTGGTGTCTTTTGTAAAGAGGAAAAATCATCATTTGTTTATAGAGAATGTAAACAATCATTTGTTTCACAAAGAAAGAAAGAGGGAAATATATTTTTGTGTTTTATTCTAATGTTACTCTATTGATAAGGAGTTAAGGTCAGACTGTTGTGGTTGTATGTTGATGGTGATGTTTATTTCTATGGTTTGTACTTCCAGCATTTATATCAAGTGTGAAGATGAAGTTGATGCATTTCAGACGTTGTTAATTGTCAATAAAACTGTATCGGTAATAAACTGCGACCATAACTCTGGATGAATTCTTCTTGTTGGTTCCATTTTCACTCTCAGTTGTCGTCATCGTGGGACAGCAGAGTTACAGTGATCCACACAGTCACACACTGATGGCAGAAGCTCAGGGAGGAGCTCCAGGAGAGACTGAAAGACTACCAACATGTTAAATGAAGTTATGTAAACTAATAAATGTCTGCATTAAAAATAAATGGGCGCTTTGACCTGAAACTCATTTTATTCCGTTTAACTCCAGCGTAAAGGGGCCGGCCTCTTACACTTTACGTCTCCGGAGGAAACGGAGGCATAGACATATATGGACGGAGGGACATGTCTCCGGAGGAAACGGAGGTATAGACATATATGGACGGAGGGACCTGTCTCCGGAGGAAACGGAGGCATGGACATATTTGGACGGAGGGACATGTCTCCGGAGGAAACGGAGGTATAGACATATATGGACGGAGGGAAGCAAGGGGACCGGACGTAAAGGGGGCCGGCTTTACGCATTTACGCACTACGCTTTACGCGTGGAGCGGCGATATAAAGTCAGCGAGCTGCTGAAAGAACAGCCATTCGACTGACTGAACACAAACACCATGCTGCTCTTCTCCAACTTCAATTTCACGTCAGCAGATAATTCAGCTGTCACGTCTCTCTCGGTGGATTTTATTGGATATTTCCGGACGTTTCTCTCGATATTTCTTTTTCATTTTGAATCCCACCACCTCCTACAACCAGTGGCGGAGCCAGACAATGTTCATAGCGTTGTCAGACTGAGACCATAGCTCACACAGGGGTGGCACAGAAACTGATATATTTTTATTTCCCTATGTGGAAGTGGCTGTGTGTCTAGCAGTGTTTCTTAGTCACTCACCCATTTACTTATACAAGAAGTGATTGCCAGGTATAGTACATCATAAGCTTTTTAATGTATTCCTAATCTGATTTTTATACAAATCTGAAACAGTTGTGGAGGTGGTGTGTTTTTAATTGGTGATAAAGCTCACACGATTATTACAATTTACACCACATAAGAATATTACAGAAGGCACTTTTAACAAACCCACAAAGTTACATTCTCATGTTGATTCTCAAACTGATTTACACATTTCATGTACAAATCACATTACTATATCTACAGTATCACAGAACACACTTTTTTTTTGCTAAACAAAATTACAGAAGTGGTCACACCGAGGAGCAGCAGCTGAGGAGCGGCGGAGCTGAGGCGGAGGCTCCGGTCCTCCCCGCCGGACTGGAACGGGGTTTAACCCGCTTTCATCTCCGAGTCAGAACCTACAGACAATCTAAATCTATATGTGACACAGAAATGAGCTGTGAGAGTTTTAGAGCTCCTCCGTAATTTAAACAATGCTGCACTTCCTGGTTCTCAGCCCGCACAGACACAGACGGAGGCTGAATCACACAAACACGCATCAACTGTTGTTTATCCGCCCGGATTTGATCTAAACGGGAACAGACAGCGATTATAAAGACATCAATATGTTAGTTGTCATTAACGAGCCGGTGTCGGTTTTAATGTTTTTCCACCAACTGGGATCGAGTGAAAGAGGGAGAGACGATGAGTCCCGCAGGAGACACAACCACCGCTCTGAGAGACACGAAATCCTCTCAGCGCGGTGGTGACAGGATCTCATTATCTAGCCTGTAGTCTTTTATGCTCTGCTTATGTTGTGCTTTTAACTGAAAACTCATTGTATTCTGTTTAACTCGACTTCCAATCAGAGTGATTAATAATTCTAAGTGTAGAATAGGTGGAGTTTACCTTTAAGAACTATCATGTCTTCCTTACTTTACAGATTCACGTGTTTTAAGCACAGGGAGGGGAGTGTTGGTACTTTGATGGTACTGTATAGTGTTTTGAATACATGTATAAAGTTATCAGCATGGTAAAACGTATTTAAACACGGATAAAACGTTCATTACTTGTGTCAGTGGTTCAGTTTTATCATTCTGTCTGTAAACTAACAAAAGCATTAATGTGTCATGTATCAGTGGAATAGTGTTAAACCATCAGCATCTATTGTGTCAACTGATGGAAACTTCTTTCTGTGTTTAAAAGTAAAATGACTCATATCAAAAAGGGTTAAAGCGGCTTTGAAACCAAACAACACTTACTGACAGGTTCTCTTTATTAGGAGAACACTTTGACAATAAACAACTTTGACATTTCCTGGAGGGGAACGAGAACCCAGCTTTGACTAGTGACGGCGCGGGGAACGAGATCTCAGCTTTGACTAGTGACAGCGTGGGGGAGGAGAACCCAGCTTTGACTAGTGACGGCGCGGGGAACGAGATCTCAGCTTTGACTAGTGACAGCGCGGGGAACGAGATCTCAGCTTTGACAAGTGACGGCGCGGGGAACGAGATTCCAGCTTTGACTAGTGACGGCGCGGGGAACGAGATCTCAGCTTTGACTAGTGACGGCGCGGGGAACGAGATTCCAGCTTTGACTAGTGACGGCGCGGGGAACGAGATTCCAGCTTTGACTAGTGACAGCGCGGGGAGGAGAACACAGCAGTGACTAGTGACGGCGCGGGGGAGGAGAACACAGCAGTGACTAGTGACGGCGCGGGGGAGGAGAACACAGCAGTGACTAGTGACGTCGCGGGGGAGGAGAACACAGCAGTGACTAGTGACAGCGCGGGGGAGGAGAACACAGCAGTGACTAGTGACGGCGCGGGGGAGGGGAACACAGCAGTGACTAGTGACGGCGCGGGGGAGGAGAACACAGCAGTGACTAGTGACGGCGCGGGGGAGGAGAACACAGCAGTGACTAGTGACGTCGCGGGGGAGGAGAACACAGCTTTGACAAGTGACGGCGCGGGGAACGAGATTCCAGCTTTGACTAGTGACGGCGCGGGGAACGAGATCTCAGCTTTGACTAGTGACGGCGCGGGGAACGAGATTCCAGCTTTGACTAGTGACAGCGCGGGGGAGGAGAACACAGCAGTGACTAGTGACGGCGCGGGGGAGGAGAACACAGCAGTGACTAGTGACGGCGCGGGGGGAGGAGAACACAGCAGTAACTAGTGACGGCGCGGGGGAGGAGAACACAGCAGTGACTAGTGACAGCGTGGGGGAGGAGAACCCAGCTTTGACAAGTGACGGCGCGGGGAACGAGATTCCCAGCTTTGACTAGTGACGGCGCGGGGAACGAGATCTCAGCTTTGACTAGTGACGGCGCGGGGAACGAGATTCCAGCTTTGACTAGTGACGTCGCGGGGGAGGAGAACACAGCTTTGACTAGTGACGTCGCGGGGGAGGAGAACCCAGCTTTGATTAGTGACGTCGCGGGGGAGGAGAACACAGCTTGACTAGTGACGGCGCGGGGGAGGAGAACCCAGCTTTGATTAGTGACGGCGCGGGGGAGGAGAACCCAGCTTTGATTAGTGACGTCGGGGGGGAGGAGAACCCAGCTTTGATTAGTGACGTCGCGGGGGAGGAGAACCCAGCTTTGATTAGTGACGTCGCGGGGGAGGAGAACACAGCAGTGACTAGTGACGGCGCGGGGGAGGAGAACACAGCAGTGACTAGTGACGTCGCGGGGGAGGAGAACACAGCAGTGACTAGTGACGTCGCGGGGGAGGAGAACACAGCTTTGACTAGTGACGTCGCGGGGGAGGAGAACCCAGCTTTGATTAGTGACGTCGCGGGGGAGGAGAACACAGCTTTGACTAGTGACGTCGCGGGGGAGGAGAACCAGCTTTGATTAGTGACGTCGCGGGGGAGGAGAACACAGCTTTGACTAGTGACGTCGCGGGGGAGGAGAACACAGCTTTGACTAGTGACGTCGCGGGGGAGGAGAACACAGCTTTGACAAGTGACAGCGCGGGGGAGGAGAACACAGCTTTGACTAGTGACAGCGCGGGGGAGGAGAACACAGCAGTGACTAGTGACGGCGCGGGGGAGGAGAACACAGCAGTGACTAGTGACGGCGCGGGGGAGGAGAACACAGCAGTGACTAGTGACGTCGCGGGGGAGGAGAACACAGCTTTGACTAGTGACGTCGCGGGGGAGGAGAACACAGCAGTGACTAGTGACAGCGCGGGGGAGGAGAACCCAGCTTTGATTAGTGACGTCGCGGGGGAGGAGAACCCAGCTTTGATTAGTGACGTCGCGGGGGAGGAGAACACAGCAGTGACTAGTGACGGCGCGGGGGAGGAGAACACAGCAGTGACTAGTGACGTCGCGGGGGAGGAGAACACAGCAGTGACTAGTGACGTCGCGGGGGAGGAGAACACAGCTTTGACTAGTGACGTCGCGGGGGAGGAGAACCCAGCTTTGATTAGTGACGTCGCGGGGGAGGAGAACACAGCTTTGACTAGTGACGTCGCGGGGGAGGAGAACCCAGCTTTGATTAGTGACGTCGCGGGGGAGGAGAACACAGCTTTGACTAGTGACGTCGCGGGGGAGGAGAACACAGCTTTGACTAGTGACGTCGCGGGGGAGGAGAACACAGCTTGACAAGTGACAGCGCGGGGAGGAGAACACAGCTTTGACTAGTGACAGCGCGGGGGAGGAGAACACAGCAGTGACTAGTGACGGCGCGGGGGAGGAGAACACAGCAGTGACTAGTGACGTCGCGGGGGAGGAGAACACAGCAGTGACTAGTGACGGCGCGGGGGAGGAGAACACAGCAGTGACTAGTGACGGCGCGGGGGAGGAGAACACAGCAGTGACTAGTGACGTCGCGGGGGAGGAGAACACAGCTTTGACTAGTGACGTCGCGGGGGAGGAGAACACAGCTTTGATTAGTGACGTCGCGGGGGAGGAGAACACAGCTTTGATTAGTGACGTCGCGGGGGGAGGAGAACACAGCAGTGACTAGTGACGTCGCGGGGGAGGAGAACACAGCAGTGACTAGTGACAGCGCGGGGGAGGAGAACACAGCTTTGACTAGTGACGTCGCGGGGGAGGAGAACACAGCTTTGACTAGTGACGTCGCGGGGGAGGAGAACACAGCTTTGACTAGTGATGTCGCGGGGGAGGAGAACACAGCTTTGATTAGTGACGTCGCGGGGGAGGAGAACACAGCTTTGACTAGTGACGTCGCGGGGGAGGAGAACACAGCTTTGATTAGTGACGTCGCGGGGGAGGAGAACCCAGCTTTGACTAGTGACAGCGCGGGGGAGGAGAACCCAGCAGTGACTAGTGACGGCGCGGGGGAGGAGAACCCAGCTTTGACTAGTGACAGCGCGGGGGAGGAGAACCCAGCAGTGACTAGTGACGGCGCGGGGGAGGAGAACACAGCTTTGACTAGTGACGTCGCGGGGGAGGAGAACACAGCTTTGATTAGTGACGTCGCGGGGGAGGAGAACCCAGCTTTGACTAGTGACAGCGCGGGGGAGGAGAACACAGCTTTGACTAGTGACAGCGCGGGGGAGGAGAACCCAGCAGTGACTAGTGACGTCGCGGGGGGAGAACACAGCTTTGACTAGTGACGGCGCGGGGGAGGAGAACCCAGCTTTGACTAGTGACAGCGCGGGGAGGAGAACACAGCAGTGACTAGTGACGGCGCGGGGGAGGAGAACACAGCTTTGACTAGTGACGGCGCGGGGGAGGAGAACCCAGCAGTGACTAGTGACGTCGCGGGGGAGGAGAACACAGCAGTGACTAGTGACGTCGGGGGGGAGGAGAACACAGCTTTGACTAGTGACAGCGCGGGGGAGGAGAACACAGCTTTGACTAGTGACAGCGCGG